>NW_019103955.1:0-145597 GCF_001856785.1 Myzus persicae
ATTGAAGGATTTAATTTAAGTTTAACTTTATACTATAAAATTTGATTATTATAATATGTGTGTGATTATAGGTATTGGTCTTTATTGTCTATTTCCTTATTGATATTCAATAATAAATGGAAACTTAAAATTATTATTAAAAGAAAAATAAATGTCTTCTAATTTGTATTATGTTTTTTTTTCCAAACAGTTCTAATATCTTTTAGAAAAAACATCAGTTCCTTCTTATGTTAATTTACGTTTATTGTATATTATAGTCCTAAAAATATACATATTATCATGTATTTTCAAACTTCAAATTAACGAGAAAAATCAATTCCTGATAATACCTATAATATACAATAAACGTAAATTAACATAAGAAGGAACTGATATTTTTTCTAAAAGATATTAGAGCGGTTTAGAAAAAACTATCGGGAATTGATTTTTCTCGTTAATTTGAAGTTTGAACATACATGATAATATGTATATTTTTAGGACTACAACACAATATGTAATTTTGTTCAACACAAAGTTAGTGAAGAATAAACCAATAAATAAGTATTTCACGAGAACAAAAACAATAACAAATTAATTTTTTTAAACACATTTATAACTATCAGATAAAATTGTAATGTTAAAACTATCAAATAATTTGTAGTAAATACAGTTATTGAATTAATATAATTAAGTTGAGTGATAATTTTTTTAATTTTCTAAATATAAAATTAGGTATTGAAATATCTATTATTCGTTCTAATTCATGACACAACTACAGTTAAGTTTCAATGCAACGGTCACCGAAGGGACTAGAAATAATGACCGCTACATAGAGTGCATAAAAAAATCAAATACACGATAATATGCACATTGCACATACTAAAAAATTTATTTATGACATATGAAACACTGAATATTTACTTGTATATATGTTACTGATATTCTATTTAGTGAGAACTTAATAGAAAAATCGTACTGCATCAGCATAAAAATATTTCTGGGCTCAAAAAAATAAATTTATAGTAGATTCTGTGTGGATCGATGAATGTATTGATTTTACAATGAAGAGTGTTTTTTATTTTTATATTTTCATGTATCTCATCACGGTTTGGGGCAGTAAAAGTGCTTCAATTATCTTCAACAGCAACTTTTCTGGTAGAAAAATGAATCTAGTTGGTGCATTCGGGAGGTCGAAAATTCCCAATAGTTTTCAAAAGCGACAAGAAAAAACAATCAAAAAATTAAGAAAAAACAGGAATTGTTATGCAAAACCGGTTCTCGAAAAAATAGATATTGGTTCTTAGTGTTACTATAAAGAAATTACCGTAGATACATAAAATTTTCACCGAATGTTTGTTTTAGCCTTTTATATACATCACACAACTTTCTAAATATTTTGAATCATGTTGAACTATTTATAGGCATACGAAATTTTCGATTATTATTCGTTTTTATTCAATCAATGTCTATTAAAAAATATAAGCTCTGTCTAAAAACTTGAAAATATATTATAAAGTTCCCCATAAGTTACTGTAAGTGGAAATTAAAAAAAAAGTTGATCTTATATCCACAATATATTTTTATGAGAATTTTGAATTTTGACAAAACTTTTAAAAATCACGAAAATTAGCAAATTACTTTGAGCTAGAAATGCATAAAAATTTTTCTTTTCATATCTAAGATTTAAAAATGTAATACAAGATTCTTTATAAGTTCATGTTTATCTACCTTTATCAAAAAGAAATATCCAGCGGAAAGTCAAATTAAATTATTATTAGCCTTTGAAGTTGAAATTTTTACAACATTGGATATTCACTCGATTTCTCATATGGTGATTTTCTTATATTGTTGTAATTCAAACACTAATAACTGTAATTATCACTTGAAATTTATACCATACATTAATTTCACCACTTCATAAACTTGATAAAATTATCATCGGACATTTTCAATTTTCATTTTTTTTTTTCTATAAATGACAATAAAATTGTATAAGTTGAGCCAAAAAGCATGAAAATTGAATACAAGCCTCTTGGTATATTGTTACAATAGCATATGAAAAATATTAAAAATACATGAGCAAGATTTTTTTAATAAGCATTTAAAGTTCAAATTTTGACATTTATCATATTGAAAAATGATTTTGTAGTTTAAAATGTATAAAATTTTCAATTTTTATAGCTAAAGAACGAAAATTTAAAACAACGTTCCACTTGAGCAGTTTTTTTCAGTAATTAAAAAATCTAAAAACATTTAAATACAGTTATTTTTTACAGACATTTTAGAGTTCAAATTTGAACAAAATCAAATATTAACACAAAGAATAACGATTTTTGTCATTTTGTTGTAATTTGATTCCAAAACAGTCCAATTTTACGTAAGTTTGAGGTTTTCGTTATTTAGTCGGCATCATATTCTTTCACTTCAATAAGTTTTCAAATGATACTGAAAACTAATGAAACATAATAAAATACACAGACCTGGCGTATTCATAGCATTATCGTAAAAGTTCAATAAGATTACTATAATAAGTAGTATAAACTGCCATAAATAATTTGGACAAATCTCGTTTCTTATTCTTTATAAATATTTTCTTTTATTGTATAGTGCCAGCTATATAGAAGTATTAATGATTTTTTTCCATAACACTTGACAGGTTAAAAAAAAATTAGATACAACAGAAATTTTACTTACCTAGAGTTTTTTCGCACAAATAAAACAATCTTTACAAATTAATTGTACTTAGTATTTACAAATTTTACATTGTGTCTTAGTTGATAGGATGGTGTTTTAAATAAAGATATAATTTATAGTGTTATGTTTTTTGTATAACTCAAATTTTTAATAGATTTTTCATTTAAATGATTCATTTCTTTTTTGAGCTTAACAAATAATTACCAATACTACTATTTAAGAAAAGTGCAAGTTGTGGCCTTGTGGGTAGGTACTTCAACATTACATAATATATGTGTATCAATTGCAGTTTTGTAAAGGATATCCACTTTTTAAAAGTATTCAAAAAAATATAAAAATATTTGAGTATAAATACAAATACTTTAAAAAAAAATACTTTCAACTATTTTCAATTTATTTTACCTTATAAATGAATTTAACTGATTTTCATGTTCTACCTTAATTATTTGTATAGCATAAAATTATTATTTTGCAATACAGGTAATTTGACAGAACATTGATACTGAAATCTTTTCTTTGTCGAAGTACCTATAATTTGATTATCAGTTTAGTATAATTCACAGTAAAAAATATATATTCTCAATCTTTATTTTAATTTTAAGTGATCAAAATTAAAATAGAAAATATATGAACTAAAAATAATTAATGAAGTATTTGAAAATCAGTATTAGATTTTAAATACAGATGTCTATTTTAAAATACTTTGTTGGCGTACTTTAATCAAAAGTATTATTTTATAATACGTACATATCGAGTACTTAAAAAATATTTTGATGCTTTCACCCAAATAGTTTTTACTCAAGTACCTACTTAACATCATTAACCCGCTCCAAGCCAATAAGGCCCAAACCCCGTGTAACTAGGCAACCCATCAAACACCACTCCCACAGGGGGTCATAAATCAATCGCAGGTCCAAAGACGTCAAAAGAGACGACAGCAAGACGCGATAGGTGTCGGGACTGATATCCCTTATCAATTTATCGTGTTTAATGAATGCTTACTGTAGTCTGTACTGTACCCATAGACTTAAAGAAATAGACGGAACATTGGGCCCGAGGACTGGGAGGCGTGGTCGTGCCAAACGGATTAAGAGAGATAGCAAGAGTTTTATCATAAGAGTGAGAGAAATGTCTTCTGCTCCGAGTATAGCCAATACCACGGCTTTAGATAGTGCCCGATCACGAGGACAATTGCACGCGTTATCATACCTAATGTTCCGTCTATTTCTATAAGTCTATCTGTCTATGACTACCGTACAGAATAGCCTGTACACTCAACAGCAGTGTTTTTCAAACTTTCACTACACACGGCACACCGTACACTTCAAAAAATGTTCACGGCACGCTGACCTTTTTTTGAGATGAACAATTCAATACAATAAATTTATGAAAAAACCGCGGCACACCTATAGTGGATAACCTAACCTATAGTGGATACTCGCAGCACCCAGTTTGAAAGCCACTGTTCTACAGTCTACACATTACACATACTAGTTAGCAAATTGATCTTACGTGAAAGAGAGAGAGAGCGTGTGAGAGAAGGACATATACACGAAGAGAGTGTGTGTGAGGAGGATTCTTGTCTCCACTCTCTATTGTGTATTACACTGATAATTGTGTGTAATTATAATAATAATTAGTAACTTAGGTAGGTACTAGAGTAGTACAATTAAACATCATAGTGTCGCATAGTTCTTCGTTCTTAAAACACTATCTCGATCTACCAGCGCTTTGTAGAGTGGTAAGTAGATTTGTGGGCATATTAATATATTATAATATTGTATATTGTGTTTGTAGATCCAACGACTATGGGTGGGGCTCTGTGTAGTAGAACTATGTCATGTAATAACTCAAGAGTGGAATACCACAGACAATCGCAGTCGACCGATCAGTTGCTTATGCCCAACAAGTGGAAAGCAAACGATGTTTTATACATACGTGTGAAGTCGAAGAGGGAGAAAATGCAGGAACGAGGGATTGAGAGTACACAGCGAACAGTAGCCATGTTTTCCCCTTGCACGGTATGATACCACAATTTATAGTATGATAGGTATAATAATAGTGATAATTTTTTATTCACCGAGTAAATTCCAATTACAAATATTCTGTGAAGTATAGTGATTGTAGGATGCAAACGTACATTTTTTTTTCTTAACATGATGTAGAGTAAAATACAACATAATATAATATTAAGTAACATTGCCCTATTTAAGTAAATATATTTAAGTAAAACTAGTGGCTTGCTGATTGGCCGACTGCCAACATAGTATTTATAACTTTCAGTCCGTGCTGCAGTCTCACTAACGACAGTGGTACTTAATATTTCATTACAATCATCATTTTTTTGAATGTTTTCTACCCCCCACCAATATTTCTATAGTGCCAATTTTTCTCACCCATAAAAAACATACACCACATGTATAAAATTTGCTGTCCAGTGTAATTTCCCTCCATGCCACTGGAGTCTAACAAGCAATAACTGTAGAACTATTATATTATAGCCTATAAGTTATTTAGTTTTAGTATTATTAATTTGTTTGATCCACTAATAATATGTATCTGTTTCTGAAATTTTTTTTCTACAACCTTTTTTAATTCTTGAATATCTACACATTCTTGTATTTGAATAACCATGATTAAATTTGTAGGTATTACATAATTGAATAGCTGAATTAATGCATTTATATTTTATTTTTATTTTTTTGCCATTCAAATATATTTTTTAATCATTTTAGTTTCGAAATTGTAAGTGTAAAGGAGGGACTTTTAGAGGAGTTAAGCGTGACCATTTTGGATGGAAAAATAGTATTTGTGTCAGATCTGGTTGTAATCATCCACTATGTAAGTATATTGTAGTTAAGAGACCTTAAATGATAATTAATTAAATATCTCAGATAAAATAACACATATGCATTAAACACCTTATCATTTAGTCTAATGACAGAATATAACAATAAAAACTCTGAAATTGGTAAATATTTAAAAACCTATTTTAGCCTTTCATTTTAAATCTGTCAGATGTTAATGATTGCTTTATAAATGACTTAATTTTTATTTTACCCCCAATTATCAAGTAGAACAAAAGCTCATATTATCCTGAAATGTGGGCCTCATTAACATACCTATGCTTTGGAAAGTAAGCACCACTTAGGTGAATCTTTCCATCCAAAATTCAATTCTAAATTTTATTCACCCTATCCAAACATATTTTAATTTATAAACATTTCATTAAATGTACAATGAGGACCATAATAATTAATAATATATCAAATTTAGAAGTACTCATATCATTAGTATACAAAATTGTACCAAAAACAAAGAAAAATATATCACAGAAAAATGCAGCTGTTGCATTCAAACAAAATAACACAATTTGAATTTATTCAAAATTTATCTCTGACATTTTTAACAATATAAAAAATTTAATTTTTTCATTAGGTACCTATATTCATTTATTTATAAACAATAGTAACAACTGAATTCTACATACTATATTTACCCATTAATTATTATATTATATTTTAATCAACTGAATTATACAATATATTGCCTATATTAGTCACATCAACACAATTTTCAAAATAAGTACAACAATACACTTTTAACCATATCTGTAAGATTTATTGTTACAGATAGTCTTAAGCCTGTAAAAATGGGAGGAAGATGTTTGTTTTTAAGTTAGGTGGGACTCAGATAGTATTTAAACATGAACACAATAATATAATGTTTTAAACTTCCAGGGACTCAATTAGTATGTACCTTAAAACAACTTAGGGCACAATGTGTACTTAAATTTTTTACTGGGACTTAGTTCATGTGCAGCCAATAATAAGTCTCAGAATAATTTTACAAACGTAGTTATCAATTTCAAATGCATAACAAAAATACAAAATTAATAATCAGCTGTGTAGGAAATAAGTTATATGCAATAAACATTCATGAGGTACCTATTTTAATAAGATATTACTTAGTTCACTGTAATAGTGTTGTGTGTATAAATATATTTATTATTTAATTAATAATATGTATGTGAAATTTATATTTTGTTTAGCTGATCACATACAGCATTTAAAAAATGTTTCAATGATGGAGTTTACTGTACTAATGAAACTAATATTTGATATCATTAATATCAAAGAAACATTAAAAAATATATCTATAAAGCCCAAGTCGAAGAGAAATATTTTGTTAAAAGACATTTTTGAATCAGTTTATAATGTATGTTATTCATAAATAATACACTTTAAACTAATTTACTAACTATTAACTATGTTTATTTATGTCTTAGGTATTGAATAAAAGTGTCCTTCTTCATCCCTTTACAACACCTAATATTGATACAATTTATGGGTCTCCACCATTTGAAAGGACTAACATAGATCAAGTTTTGATTAATTTTTGTATGCATTTCTTTTATGACGATAATATTTTGGTAAGTCTGGACATCTGATATCAAATAAATTCACTGTTAAATTAAATATAGCTAGTAAAAACAAATCTTTCAGGCCTTTATACAAGAGCTTATGAAATCAAAACGCTCATAAATAAAACAAAGTAGAAACTTTAAAACATTGAAAAATAGCAATATTATATAATTATCACTAAAGAATTAACATATTTTTATTTGTATGCAATGGTTATTCGTGGCCATTAAACTTTTATTTATTATTATTTATTGACTATTAATTTTGTATATATAATGTAGGTAATTTATAGTCTATTGTTTTATTTTTAATGAACCATAAATTGTAATAATTTCGTTAGTAAAAATCGTTTGTATTAATAATTAATTGATATATTAATACTCTTTAATAACAATACCAACCTAAGTACTAACCTAACCTAAGTACTTAACAATTGAAAAAACTGTATAAAAAGATTATATATGTATATTTATAAATCAATATTATGTGAAGCTCCTGGAACAGAAGTCTGTTTAAATGGCATTTTTAAATGATCTAAGTTAAGTCCACGGCTAAACTACAAATTTTCCTTTTTATTTGGCGACAAAAGCATATCAGTGAATTATTTGTCATGTGCTACGATCTGGTGGAATAATCATCTTGATTATTACAAAATGCAAGCATTATGTACCTTCATACAATATTTGAAATAAAAACTTCCGTCAATACTTACAACACGTTGTGATTTGTTTAAATTATATTTATAAAAATTCTGAGTGTGATTGTTTGTAGCAATAAGAAGTACAGCATACTACAGAAAAAAATTAAAAGTAATACCATTGGTGTTTACACATCATTTCCAAAAACTGGTGAACACTGGTATTTTTAAGTTCCAAAGGCATGCTGCAAAATAAAAAAAAACTTCATTACCAAACATAACCGAAATAGATATAAATTTAACAAAAAATGTTCACAAAACTCAATTTATCTGAATAAATCTTGGTACATACCGAAATGACTTCTTGTCCATTTTTATACTATATTCAATAAGAACTAAGAAATCGTACAACTTAATTGTATTAAAATGTCATTGTAAAACACTGACTTTATTGCTTCACTCAGAATACAAATATTTTGTCAATATAAAAGTGAAATATTGGGTAATAAGGTTGTTAATTTTAGAGTTTTATGTTTTACATTCAATTACCTGCAGTTAGATTATTCTAAGTTTGTACTATCAATAAATAATAATAATGTTATCAACAACACAATATCTATTTACAAAATAGGTATTTTAGAAATTATTTTGAAACTAAACCTATTAGTCAACAAAATTACATTACCTATATTATGTTTCAGGAGTTAAAAAATGCATATATACTCACCAAATTTGTACTGAAATATTTTGATACATGGATGTGGACTATTCCAAAAGAACTACTAAAATGTAATTCTCAAGAATACTCGAAAAGTTATAACTACTATTATCGTAGGTAAGTATACACAATACACCGCAAATTGCATGCACATAAAATCATATCAAATACACAGATGAATGGTATATAATGTTTTGTTTGTAGGTTTTTGATGTATTGTTGCTTGCCCAGATGCATCCATTCAATTTCCTTACGATACAGAGCTAGTAAGATTTTTGGTCATGAAGTCTTAAAATATACTCTAAAAGAATTCAAAAGTCAATTGCTATCTTGGTGTCACGTACAAAGTTTAATGTGGACAGAACATACAAAATTATTTTGCTTGGACTATTTGACTATGTAATTTAATTTGAGCACAAAAACTTGAATAACAAAACTTAATATTGTTTTATGTTCTCAGATACATGGATTTATTGGAAAAGGAAGTTTTCAACGATAAGTCACCAATATGGTACATGGATTTAACACTTTCAGAACTAAAAGATAAAATTAGTTTTTTGGAATGTATAAAAATTAGGAAATAATTATTGCCTTGCATTGTTTGATTATATTGATTACAATTTTAAATTAACAGCTAGAATCCAAAAAAAATAAATTGAAAAGAACACAAAAAATGAAGAAAAAAAGTTACAATACTGCCGTCCGAATCTTATCTTTCATTTATTCAGACACTACTACTTTTCTTTTAATATTTTTGATTTTATTGAAACATTGAAGGTCATTTTAATATGATGAGACAATATAAAATAGTTTCTTTAATATATACAACTTATTTTAAAATGCAGTCATTTATTTAATTTTATATTAAATATCATAACTATATAAATGTTGTTAGTTATTTTTGGTTTATTAAAAGAAAAACATAACTAAATACTTACATGAAAACTATCGTATTTAAATGCTTTGATAAAAATGTGAATAGTAAATTGTATTCAAAATTCAAATATTTTAAATACCAGAAAATGGTTGCATATTTTGATTATTTGAGATTTGGAATATTATATAATAAATAATTATGAATATTGATAATGACCAATTAGTTAATGAGCTCTTATTGTTTCAATTTAGATAACATTATCTGATTCTGTGTTATTATTTATTATTATTAAATTTGTTTCTCTCCCTTAGTTTGTACAATGTGTCATTATACAGCCCAACAGCTAAATTATGCAATTGCTAATTTATAATTTACTAGACTTAATCAATCTCAATTGTTGAGCTATAGTAATTTTAAACTTGAAGTTATTTAATAAAAAATTTTTTTTAAAAATATGAGTTCAAAAAAACCGCAACGATTAGGCTTCAATATTAATTAGATTATTATACCCATGACAGTTACAATTAAAATACAATTATATTAAGTGTTAGCGTTTAAGTTGATTTATAGAATGTTAACCTGTAAATCAGTGGCGTATTTGCAGTGACAAATGTAGGTCATTTAGGTGTTGAACTAGGTGTTTAATCAGTCTCCTTTTTTTATGTCTTACATCTTGGAACACGTCTAATGTTAAATTATTATTGGCTTTCAATAAGAATATGATTTCATTATATTATAACACATTCTGCTCCTTAAAAAAAATTGTAAGTACGCTACTGCTATAAATATTTTGTTGTTTGCTATATTTGATATGTTATGTATTCTTCTAAATGTCTAAGTGTACCTGATGATTTTCACTGTGATGCTGATTTAGAAGACTGGAGCAAGATAGATTTATGGTTAAAATTAACCACTTTGACTGGCCTGATTAAAATAAATATTTTCAAAATCCGTTTGCATAAAACATAAAAAATCCTTAATTTTTATTGAGACGGCATTATTTTAATGTCAGTTTATTTCCTACACCCACATAAGACATGCTTCATGGTAATAATCTGTGGTTGTGATTTGTGAATATATCGAACATCTTTCACATATTAACACGGCTACAATAATTTTGCCATACGAAATTTCAAATATTATTCCTTAATACATGCTCCACTCCAGTCCTTAAGGAGACTATCAGCTCACAGAATAAATTTTGGGTTCTAAGTTAACAGTGTGTCTAAATTATATAAAGGTTATTTTGTTACTTTAAGTTTAAGAGGAACGTTAACATTTTGATTGTATAAAGTATAACTATAAAAAAGCAAAATAAGTTTACGTAATTTTCCAGGAACTCCATTTTATAAATTTTGTAAATAAGATTTGTTCGATAGTTTACTGATAAAACATATAATGTTGTTTTGTCCTTGCTAAATCTCTAAATCACATTTTTAATTATCTTTAACCACTAGTATATTTCTAAGTATTTGAAAAAATATTATATCACTACTATTTATAAATCCGGCGATAGAAATAATGGAAGAAATTATCGACCAATTGCCAAATTCTCGATTATTCCTAAGATGTTTGAGGCTATTATATCAAAAAAATTATCGAATTTGCTATCTAATTATATTAGCCACACACAACATGGATTCTTATTAGCTGAGCATTCAATTTTTACTAATTTAATAACTTATCATAATTACTTAATAACCTCATTAAATGAAGGTTACCAAGTCGATTTTATTTTCTGTTTGACTTTAAAAAACATTCCATAAAATAGATAATTTACTATTATACCATAAATTGGAATTATTTGGAATAGGAGGACATTCCCTTAAATAGTTATTCTCTTTTCTTAATAATAGAACTCAAGCCGTTAAAATATTTTTTTTTATTTCTACTGATTATCTTGTGTTATCGGGTGTCCTGCAAGGGTATCTCATTGGGATCTTTAATACTTCAAATCGACTGGCTAAAAGAAAATTTGAAGAGGAAGTGGAGATGTCGACGATGGTGTCATGAAAAGGAGGGCGTTTAAAGCGAATGAGGGCCCCCTAATTGAGTACTCAGAACTGCAGATCCTCAGTGACAGAACCCCAACATGAGTGATGAACCATGAGATAACCTCTAAATATGCAATAACCGGACGTGATGATAAATATATTATTTACCAATGATTGGGAAATATTAGCACGAAAGAGAATATAACAGGACCAGAGATGCAATGCCGAGTCATTGATGAGGAGGATTTTGACACCAACTAGATAAATGTTATGACTTCTTAGAGACCGATCTAAGTCAGAATTGATGCCTAACTCCCGAAACTTGAAGACATTTTTCATACCGCTGGTGATTAAACCATAGCCATCGGATCTATCGCCTCTCATTAGACGATAACCGGGAATATTGATTCACTTGTTAGGAAGAAGCTATGTCTCTCAAAAGAATGCATCTGATACTGAGTGAAGAAAGTATGTGAATTAATTAGTTGATTAGTGAGACTCCTAGTATTCCATTGAAGGATATTCAGTAGAGAATTAGATACTAGGCACGGGAAGCTGAATAAATTAGGAAATTGAATCTAAGATCGGATTGAATAAAATATTGACAAGTGATGACTCAATTAAATTAGAAAGCGAATAAGGAGAAATGTAACTCTGATTATTAGAAATAACATTAGCAATAAGATTCGACTAGGCCTTAGCCACCTCTGATAGGAGACGAGAGGAATCGGAGCTCTCTAGAGGACTACGAAAATAACTAGTTTTTTGAGACCTGGTGTCAGCTAGGAAAGCAATATTAGGAGATGATGGAGAGGAAATCGTGATTGGGAGACTAGGGAAGAAAAGAGACCCCCAACTCACCGTTTGGTCGATGTAATTTTTTTTTCTTTGGGGGTAGTTATTAGTATAATGTTAACCTTTTTTTTTGTATTGTCACTACGGTGCTACAGGGGGGTACTTCGCACCCGACTGGGTCGTCCTTCCCCCTGCATCCTAATAACCTTTACATTCACTGGAGGGCTCTACCCCTCCAACTTTCGCCTTCGTCCGCGAAGGCAACCTACGAGGTCGAACAGAAACCAGGTTTGTTGCCCCCCAAACAACATTCCACAGCATCGGACCAATAACCGATCCTTGAGGAATGCCGCAGCATACCCCTCTACTCTGTGACTCACCAAAAGTCAAAGACGTTTGCTTAAGTAGCTGCGTACTATCTGGTGTAGGTAACTCAGAACTCGCTTTTTATATAGTGCCTAAATTATTCTGTCCCACTTTACCGAGTTAAAGGCATTCACCACATCGAGTGCAATGAGTACGCACAGATCTCTACGATACAGGGGGCCAGTAGACTTGGAATCCACCGTCCCCATGACCTTCCGCATTTGCGTCGATGGTAGATTTCCCCTTGCGGAAGCCGAACTGCAGTTCACTCAATCCACCTCGACTCTTCAAATGTTCTTCAAGTCTCCCCTTAATAATGCGCTCGAAAAACTTTCCAATAGTGTTAACAAGCAAATTTACCAGTATGAGGAAAGTTGGTCCAGTGGTTTATTTCCCTTTAGGCAATAAAACTAGCTTTGCCTTCTTCCATACCGACGGATAGTTGCCCACGTCAAAGCACATATCAAACATCTTGCATAGAATGTCAGGTAGACTGAGCGCAATACCTTTAACTACCAGATCCGTAACCCCAATTGGTCCTGGGGCCTTTTCTGATGAAATTTTCTTTGCTTGATGAATAATCTTGCCTTCTGTTATCTCCGGAAACTCATATCCATCCTCGGCTGGTGGACACTTGATGACAGCATTCTTCGGAAACAGGGTATCCACGATGTTCTCCAGCCAACTGGGCAGGTTTATTCTTGGAATAAGTCTTTGGCCTATAAGTTTTTTAGTTACCAACCCATATGACAGACCCCATGGGTCAACCTGTTTACACAGGTGCTGCCCCTTATTGCTTCTGATAATGGCCTGTTTTAATTCTCTCTTTGCCTCGCTGTATTCAACGTTATCTCTTCCATCTTGGTATTGTTCTCCCCTGAGGCACCCTCGTTTAATGTGTCTACGTAGTGAGTGACATTTCTTCCGCAACTCCTTGATCTCCTTTATCCATCAGTATGTCGCCTTCTTTAGTCCCTTGAAGTCAACCTTAGGCATACTCTGATTGTATGCTTCCTCCACTATACTGGCCAGTCTCTTTGACGCGGTGGTGACACTATTAGCGTCTTCGAATGTGACACACGCCATATATGCTTAAAGTTTTGTCAAGTCAAACGTCCTCCAGCTCCACCTTTTATCCGCTTGGATGTTGATCTGGTTTTCTGTATCCTGTATTGACCTTATACTGTACGTTATATACCTGTGCAAGCTCAAAGATTCTTCCTTGAGAACTGTCCAGTTGCACACCTTGTGTGTACGACATGAATCGACAAACGTCACATCGATATAGGTACCAGAGTTCCCTCGTACAAAAGTTGGAGACCCCCTTGATTGCACGCTATCAGGTCCATTGACGCCATGAGGTCAGCCAGCCGGACTCCTCTTGCGTCCTCTATCCGAATGCCACTTGCTCCCGATTTAGAGTTGAAGTCACCCACTGCTAACACTGAAAGCTCGGATTCTCTGATGCTAGTCTCCAGACTCCCTAGGAATTCCTCGAAGTCGATGAGAGCAACGTTTGGTGATCAGTAGCAGCTATAGAATCTATAGCCGTTTGCTTCTATCCATCGAAATCCTTGCGAGATGGGGCCTATATTGTTGACCTGCAAGCTTCCCAGATCTACTACCGCTGACCGACCGCTCGCGTCAGAATACCACCCGTCCTTCTCTTCCATATTTCGATATTGCTCGCTGAGTATGACGATATCGATACCCAAATTATTAGCCATTGCAATTGCTAAGTCCTGTGCCGCCCTGCTGACCCCAACGTTGATATTTAGTACTCTTATCATTGTGAAGCATCTTGCTAAACATTTTATAATATTTAAATTCACTCTAATATCAAAACTAACGGCACACTATACAAACTAGTGAACGAAAATTTGCTATGTTGTAAGTTGGTAAGACGGAAACAACAAACGCTTGGGTAGCATCCACTTAAATTGTACAATGTCGCCTTAAAATTGTATCGGTCAATGCGTTAACCGTAACCATTGGACAGACGCCCGTGTCGAAATTAAACTTCGTTGAGCCATTACAGTTATCATAACTAATATGTATGTTGCTGGATATATTTAATTGCGGTAGATCATCGACAATCGACTAAAAATTAGAAGAGATTAGATTTGAATTTTTAATATAACTCTTAACACATTTTAAAGATGTAGATAATTCGTTCGGAATAGGTTGGCTCCTCATTGGAGACATGTTGAGGCTAGTGAATTTGCGATCTGGAGGTATGTTGTTGCCGACATCCAGATTGATAACTTAATAATAAATAGTAATAATCAAAGTAAAACAAAAGAATAAAATTAATTTAATTTGAAATTTGAATGTTCACAAAAAATGTGTTTTGACGTATTTTAGTTGAATTTATTAATGAATTAGCTATTCGCTTAATATCTTCATTACGATTGACATGCAATTAAGCAATATCGTTAAGACAATTTTGTGTCATTGCAGACTTTCCGCAATAAAATACGATACTGTAACAGTCAAAATAATTATTAAAAGTTTATTAAACTCCCAAGAGAATTGATTGAAATTTTATTATAAACAGTAGGTACACAAGATTCCATAAATGTATTTAAATTGGAATAAGCTACTGTTTATAATAATTGTTCTGGATCTTAAAATATAATCTAGAAACATATCTGTATGAATCTTTATTATTCCTTGATTAAAATCTGTCCCATAAAAAGAACTAACAAAATATGTTACCACACTTTTTATAAAACGGTTATTTAATGATGATAATGAAACATAATTCTAATTTACACAACACTGACCGGGATATTATTGTCTTTTTTATCAAACTAGGGCTTAAAGATGAAAAAGCATCTCAGGTTAAAGTGTAGATGGCCGCCTAAACCGTGTACGAGTACGTTGTGTTATCTACCACTGACCACCAGACGGCGAAAGAGCATACACTTTGTATTATATACATTTATTCCACAAGACTTCACCAGTCACAGCCAAAGGAATTTTGTTTAGTTATTCGTATCATTTCTGAGATGGCGCCAGGCGTAATGAATTTCTGAGATGAAATAAATAGTTCACACCACGGAATATTGTATCTAGTTTTATTTCTGTAAAAGACAGAATTGAAAATTATTTGACAATTTTCAAAAACTAATTTAGTTCTATTTACAGAAGAAGTAATTTATAATTTATCTTTAAAAAATGAATTTGAGATTTTCGGTAATGCGTCGTTATTCTTTACCAAAGTACCTAGGTATACACTTTTTTAATATTTTTAAAATAATCAGTAAATTATAGATTATGAGATGAATATATGAAATTATTGTGATAATTATCGATTTAATGAGGAAAATATTGACACTTTTAGTGACAAGTTAAAACTTTTATACAATGACGAAAATTCACTAATTTCTGCAACTAACAAATATTTACAACTTACTAAATGTCTACATAGTTAAAGTTGTATTGCCAATTGTTTTAAATGTCCTAATTTTTAATAGTCTGCATATTGATTTATAACAAGTAGAATAAAAGTAGGTATACCTTTAAGGTAGTTCCAGTCATTCATTTTCTAAAGAGTACAAATTAGAAAAATTATGTGATAGGTACATCTGGGACATGCCGATATCTGAAATATATGAGAAAATAAGTGTGTGTGCATTACACACTGCTTATCTCAACACGTTTTCGCACTTGCAGGCACATGTCAGTGTATTCAATTAGAGAAAAGTATTTGATTACTTTTCGAGCAGAAATGTACCTCAACTGTAACAAATATTAATATTGTAAGACATAACCTGGTGCTATTTTCATCCTGTAAAAATCCTAACATTTATTAACATTAGAACAGTGGTCGGCAACCGGCGGCCCGCGGATCTATTGTATACGGCCCGCTTTAAATTCTACAACTGCAAAATTTAATTGATTATCATTTCAAAATAATCATATTATATATTTTATAAATAATATAAATTACTGTAATTTTTACATTTTATTATTTGAAAGTTTTAGATTTTAGTTTTAAAGTTTTAATTTTTTGGAATACAACATATTTATTTTTGTGAAATCTGGCCCGCGAAATCTTTTTAATTTGTAAATGTGGATGGGGAGTCCAAAAAGATAGCCGACCACTGATTTAGAGAATGATCAAGGAATTTTTTTGAAATTTGAATTTCTTCAATACACATGATTGGACAAAAATGTTGTAAAACTGAAATTTTATAACATTATAATATTGTAAAAAGTTCAAACTTTAAAAAGTGCTCCGACAATTCTCTGGAAGAGATGTTCAGAAATATTATTATTTTAACAGCATTAAAATCGAACCATTCAAAGTCTCACAATCTTGTCACAGCAAAGGGCTTAAAAAGTGTTTTTTTTTTACTGACTTGGAGCACCTTAAGACGTCAAAAATACATCAAATTCTAAAAAAATCAATTTATTTATCATTGCTATTTTTCTGAAACAACATACATTTTTATTGCTTTGATAACATTTTTGCTATATATAAAGTAGGTACCTAATAGTATTTTTGAAGGGAAACTCTTTTAGGTCAGATTTTTGGGCTAAGCTGTTGTGACCAAAAAGCGTTACGGGAGTGGCATACTCGACACTAAGGTTTCTATGATAAAAAATGATAATCAATTAGTCTTAACTTAGTATAATAATAATAAATTAATTTCAATTGGGAATTTTATATTTTATTTTTCCAGCACAAATTATATATTTAACTGTGATGGGCGATTACCTTTTTTTATACTTTCTATAAAGAAGTTTCACTTTATCTGCGAGTACTATTGCAACACGCTCTTTATTTATTTTATTTAAAGTTATTTTTCAGCCATTTCCCTTTTATTTAACTTGCGTAGTAGCGTTGAACACATATATTGATTTTCGAGTGGAAAAACTGTTGACAGTTTCATGTGTCTACGCAGAAATTGTGCGCAGGAAAAGAAACCGACAGTGCCAAACTTTCAAAAATTATTGATTTAAAATCAACACGACAACAAGGTTCTATTTTAATATAAACGTATTCTTAGTATTGGCAATACTGTAATTTTCGTTAAATACTCACCTTTTACATTTTCCATAATAATTATGTTATGACATAACTTGTGAGTGAAAAATACATTTAAATAAATATAATTAATAGTATATGGACTACATATACAGCATATGTCTACATTCTACAGTCTGTATACGAATTTAAAATGATATTAATATTGATTCTAAATAATTAATAGCTTATAATATAAGTATATTATACTAGTTAGAAGTGACTCAGAATAAAAAATATATTTTTACGATTCTCAATCTATAGTTTATGAAAATGCAGATATGTTTCAAGACATTGTACAACATTATGATTTGATGTAATTTTGCTATTATTATTTAATTGTTATTGATTGTAATGAAAAAATATAGGTATAATACTTGTAATAAATGTAATCGGCGTAGAATAGTATACAACGAATAATAAAATGACATTTGCTGAAGAAATCATGCAACGACAGCACATCGGCAGGTGTTTGACAATTATATTTTAAATTTGATATGTTTAATAATTAATATGTTACTAAGCCGTTTGCCAATGGGGCTATTATAAACTTCGCTAGAATAGGTACTGGAAAAAGGGTAATGCAAAAGTCTAATGAAAACTCCCTCAGTTTTATTTTCTTACCTGTAATGATTGTATGGCAACCAGTGAGAGTTTAGATAGTATATCTCGACCAAATAAATTCAACAATTCAACATATTTTATTTTAACAATATACTAGTATACCGATTACCTACATATTTTGCTATTAAAACAATTATATATTATGATTTTTTCGAAATAATAAACATTAAAATTNTGCCGAATAATATGTGTTGTTTTTTTAACTATTCAAAACGCACTACAACGGGACTTTAGGAAATTCTATAAACATTACTATAAAATTGTATATATTAGATATAGTACCTATATAAATGTCGAAACAAATATTTTTAACAATATACTAGTATACCGATTACCTACATATTTTGCTATTAAAACAATTATATATTATGATTTTTTCGAAATAATAAACATTAAAATTTGTTTAAACATTTGGACAACTATAGTTTTTTATTTTAAGTTTTATAATTTTATTGGTATATTGAGGCGCTTTTAGACGGCGCAACTTTTTCCGAATCGCATGGTCGTGCGGCATAAGTGTGAAGTCACAAATTCATTTACCTCTGCGTTTTTGAATGCCGCAATGCAAAATATCCTAACGGCCTAGCAGTCGGTCTACATCAAAAGAAATCCACGTAGCACTAACTGATTTGATCCAATTTATTGTCTACTGGAAAATAATTAGAAAATAAATGCCGCATTGTGTGGACGCTCCTCAATTCAAGCGCAACTATTATTTAATGTAAAAAATGATTGCTATACAAATTATAATAATATATATTATATTAATTTTATACTTCTATCTGACTTTTTTCACATAGTTATAATATTGTAAAAAACGACTATAAAGCTGCAACGATAGCAAACAATGTAGGCTTGTTGTCGTAAATAAAATTTATATTTTGTAATTTTGTACTAAGAAGAAATTTAATTTACGCATAACTACAAAATGTATTTTGTTTTATAATCGTAGTCATCAATAATCCAATTAATAATTAAAAATGCATTAATAATCTAAAAGAATAGTACCTAGGCATATGTATATTATGTATGTAATATACAAATACAATTACAAAAATGAACATAATCTCGTTTTCTTACAGACATTTTAAATTTACTAAAATTAACGTGGGCATTAGTGTCTTGAAAAAAATGTAAAGTTATCACAATCGTATATTATGATGCTTAGGAAAAAATGAGTTATCCTAGCCCTCAGGCACGCCCGGAGGGGGGGCAGGTGGTGCACATGCACCACCTAAGAATTTTAATAATTTGGATTTTTCAAATAAATAATAAAATATAAAAATTCCTTCTCTGTAAATTTTTAATTTATGCCCATGATTATTCCCAATATAGTAAATATTAAATACTTATTAGCTATTCAGGCATCTGACTATTCTGAGATACCACCGTCTGCCGCATTTTAGTACTGTGTACAGCCACGTCTAACCACGCGTCTATTATTAATACATTTATTTTGGTCATCAATAATATTATTATGAATTTCGTTATCTGACATCTATTCTGTGGTACACTATTATTTATTTATATATATATATATGTATGTGTGTGTTATACATCTAAAATTCTATCTAATTTTTATATTTTATAAGAAGTAATAAATAAAATGAGTTATGTTTTAAATATATGTTGTTATACCCATTATTGATGATATATAATATATGTCATGTAATACGTTTTAGGGGGTGTGGGGGGCAAAGCCCCCCACATCTTATATTGATATTAAAAATATTTTGCACCTAGTGAGCTACATCTCTGCGGGCGTGCCTGCAGTAGCCCTCATCATTAAACCGAAATAAGACACTGGTACATAGAGTCACACTTTTGGTCCGTGTTATTTATAGTAAAATATTAAAATTCATGCGTTTTTACTGTTTTTAGTGCCGAATAATATGTGTAGTTTTTTTAACTATTCAAAACGCACTACAACGGGACTTTAGGAAATTCTATAAACATTACTATAAAATTGTATATATTAGATATAGTACCTATATAAATGTCAAAACAAATATTTCTATTGAAAAATGTGTATGACTGGTTACTTTGTTAAAAGTACGCCGCAGTCACTATATTGTTCGTGTACCTACATGATGGACCTAAGATGGCTAAAGGAAAAAAAATGATATAATATTATAGCGACAAAGGATATTACGCAGCGAGGGTTATAATAATAAATTATTATTTTTTTCATTGTAAGAAAATAAACCCTCGCCTACATGGTTACTTTGATAGAAGTACGCCGCAGTCACTATATTGTTCGTGTACCTACACAATGGACCTAAGACGGCTAAAGGAAAAAAATAATAAGATGTAATATTATAGCGACAAAGGATATCAAGCAGCGAGGGTTATAATAATAATTTTTTTTTTTCATTGTAAGAAAATAAACCCTAGCCTACATGGACCATTGGGTTTATAATAATAAATAATGATAAAAATAAAAACGTCAAGAAAATATAAGCGTGGGACCGGCGTCCGGCAGTTGAAACGTGGGCCGGGTCTGGCGAGGGGTAAGCGTTTCTACCCTAAAAACCGGCGACGGCGACGACGACCACACACGGCGAGACTAAAAGGAAATAAATAATATGGTATAATATTATAGAGACGAAAGATATTCTGCAGCGAAGGTTATAATAATAATAATAATGACGATAAAAATAAAAACGACAAGAAAATGCGTAGATATAAAATTATTACATTATAAGGGTGGAGACCGGCAGCTGAAACGTCTGCCAGGTCTGGCGAGGGGTGACCGTTCTGACCCAAAAAATCGAAGACGGCGATGACGACCACACACGCCGACGTCGGCTGAACACGCATTCCATAGACGATCTCAAGGGGGCGGGTGGGTGTTGAGGTGGAGCAGTGATGCCAAGTTTCGATACCCGTCGAGCGATATACAATATTTTATATTTTAGCCGTCATTGATTTGTAGATTTGTCGAGGGTGAATTAAGGCGATCATAATTTTTTTCACAAAATTATACAATTTTCCTTTCGTATCGCAACTATGTTAGTGAGAAGTATACATTATAATATTATATTGCTGAATCTTCTGATTTACTGTAATTATTGAATAAGTATTGATGATTATATATAATATCATAAGTAATGAATATATTCTGTATGCAGTATAAATGTTGAATAAAATATTTTTTTGATAAATTTGTATGCACATAGTAAACTATTTAATTTATTTGGCCCAGTTAATAATCTGAGTTTATCATACCTGTCAAAATCGTGTACCGTAGATAAAACAAATTGTACAAGACAATTACCAATATAGGCGTTTTATGCATTTTATTTAATCTAGTGATTTTTACAATTTTATTATATTACGGATTATTGACGGATTATTAATTTAATATATTTTAACTATATATATAAAATATTAATATTGAGCAAAAGACATTTTTTTTAATATCTCTGGCGCTTATTGTGTCATAGCCGTAATAGTATAAACCGTTATGCAAATATACAATATCAGCCCATTAGTATGAGTGAGTGTCTACAAATATTTGTCCGTTATCTCAATGTATATTGCATATTGTGAATGAGTGTAAGCAGTGTTATATAATAACTTCCTCCTCTCACCAATCATTACTCTTTTTACTTCCTAAAATATAATAATACGAATAAAGGCAAATAAAAATGTTTTTCACTATAAAAAAAAAACAGTATTTGATGCTGATTCTGAATCTGAGCACATCTCCCTGTTCGACTTCTATGCTTTTACCCAAATATCATCTCTGAAGTGTTAACGGGAGATGAATAACAATTAAAATGTATGAAAAATATGTAAAGATAATATTTTTTTGTTTACCTGATCAAATTCATTTGTTTGTTGATGTCATGATGGTTTTAATTTACAGATTTCTCAAAGAACGCTCTCTAAAATAATATCCTGATTATTACTAATCTATTTTTAATTTCATTAACGTAAACTATATAAATTAGCTTTATTATTATTTTACTAGCCACTGTGTTTAAATTAGTGTCTGTTGTAGGTGGGTAATTATTTCAGTACAATACATTCTTTGAGTGGGTTAAATCTGTATAGCTGGGTATTATACTTTACGAAAGCTTATATTTCTTAGTTGTACACATTATTGACGCAACTAGAGGAATTCAAAACAGCACCTCTTGTTTTTTTAGGCATACGTTCTAACTATTATTATTATACTAAAACAATTAATTGTATGTTTTTAAATTATATATTTAAATTATATTTACTAACAATTTTTTTTTTTATGTCAGTTATAACTTATAAGTCATAATATTCGTTAATTATAAATTATATTGATGTACGTTGTGGGGAACTGAGAATTACTATTTACTTGAGTTTTAATCGTACAAATCTTAATAGATTATTAATATAGATTACATATTATATAGATAAGCTATTTTGGTTTTGCCATTAATATGAAGTATGTTAAAAGGTGTACAAAAAGTTTTCAAAAATCAATGATTATTGGATGAAAAAATCTTTATTAACACTGGTTACATATAATATTATAATTTTAGTAGTAGAGGTGTAGCCGCAGCATCTCATTGTCGACCGCGGCATCTTTGGTCGTCAAACTAAGAATTAACTTTTAATTAGGTATAGGGTTAATTTTACATTCAAACATGAAACCGTAGCTAACCTATACTAATATAAATTATGGGAAATCGTAAGTTCCTACACGAGAGTAACAGGTAGACAATTACATACGTTAATTCCTACATATGTGATACACGAAAAAAAAAGGTACGTATGTTAGTTCCTACGCAGTAAAAAGCAGGTACATGTGTAAGTTCCTACACAGTAAAAAGCGGGTACATGTGTAAAAAAAGGTACATACACCTGTAAGCTCCTACACTAAGTAGATTATAAGTTATCAATCTAATATCAGTTATATCATATTATAATACTGTCATGCATTTTAACCCTTTGTTCTATATAATTCTTTATAATATTTAATATTATCAATTTAATAATTTAAAAAATAAGTTCCTACACTACGAATATTATAAGTTATTTTTTTTTACAATAAATGATGAATTATTATTATATTACAATTATTATTTTTTAAATTATTAAATTGATAATATTAAATATTATAAAAAATATATAGAACAAAGGGTCAAAATGTATGACAGTATTATAATATGATATAACTGATATTAGATTGATAACTTATAATATACTCAGTGTAGGAGCTTACAGGTGTATGTACCTTTTTTACCGTGTAGAAACTTACACATGTACCTGCATTTTACTGTGTAGGAACTTACACATGTACCTGCATTTTACTGTGTAGGAACTTACATATGTACCTTATTTTATCGTGTAGGAACTAACATATGTATCTTGCTTACCTGCTAGGTCTCGTGTAGGAACTTACATTAGCCCTAAATTATAATGTTAACTTATTAATTTAATTCTATTGTTTTTCGCTAAGGTTGTTATGTATCTAGTATATAGTTAGTCATGAACCATAGTACCTATTACGCCAGCTGCGATTCTTCTATTAATAATAATAATAATAACAATAATAATTTTAATGCAACATTAACAATTCTTTAACATCAAAATTGTCTTTATGTGTACATTATTGCTACACTTCCGGTAAGCAAATCTTGTGCTAGGAGAACAATTCATATGAATATCAATGAGAAAACAATATAATAGAATAAATATGAATAGTATTTAGAGACAAATAAAGGAAATGTACGTATCTCGGAATGAAATCAAAACCATTTTATACTGTCGTCAATTTAAAGCCAGATAACACATCACAAAGATAGTAACTGGCATACGAAATTCTGGGACCAAACCTTTGTCGTGATGTTAGCTTCTAATGATAGGTAGATCGTAGGTATGAGTCGTATGCCACCATATTATGCCAACCAAATGGACCACCGCGATAGTTTGGGTCAGATGTGCGTGGCACGTGTGGCCGACGACCCCGACCGGCGGCAGATGTGACCCATTCCTACGAAAACTTTAGTAGTAGTCGAGTATATTTGAAATGTTGAATATACAACTCTAGAACTCGGAAAATAATAATCATCTGGACACCGACATTAATGTGACACTTAAATAGGCAGTTTAATTTATTTATAAATTCCATAATGTGTGTCGTGTAGACGTATGCAGTCATAAATAATTTTGACTAAAATTCTAATAATGTTTTGTGTCAGAGAGTTTGGATTAACATCATATTCCATTTCTACGTCCTGGTGATCAATTTACATATTTTAACCAAAATATAAAATATGTATAGAGCGTTTGATTTCATGAATATATAACAATAATAGTTATCGTTGGTTATTTATTCGTTTTTTTTTAAATTTATTCATTGAAGGTCATTATAATATTGAATTACTAATACAAAAATGTGGCACGTGTGTCCTAGGCAGTGTCGTTGACTCGACGACGCCGACCATATCGTATTATTTGAACAGTACATTAATATGCGGGAGAAAGTTGGGAGTAAATAAATTGACGTCAATACACTGTCACCACGCCTCTTCAGGTCGCTGATCGGACGTGTCGCCGGAGCTCTCGCCCGGGCAAGTCCGCACCGATCAATAAGCTAGCGGCGGCGTGATGAAAGTGTCCTGCCCACAAAATATAGTGTTCAACAACATAACATCATACAAAATAAAAATATACTATACGATTTACAACACGAGATAAATGGATGCCCGAATACATGCATACAGCTATAATACGTGTAATAAGTATAGCAACGGTGACAACGACTAAGATATTTTATTTTCATTAGATATACCTATAAGTAATAACTAATAAGTATATAGATATATCCGATAGTCGAACAGCAGATTCTTTTAAAGCATTATTAATTTATTAGTAGAATGTCGTCGTACGACGGTAATGTCGTTGCAACATATAATATCGTATTTGAATTTCAAACGTGGTACCTATGAGCGATAAATGTCAAAAACGTATTTCTGTGGTTTTGCCTATATAGTTTGCTTGTGGAATTATTACATCTTGTTATATCATATTAAATATTATTATATTCGTTAATATGCTTTTGTGCGATTTTAATTGTATTTAAACATTGGATATGTCTCAACCTCGAGTAAAACCATTTACTATTTAGGACTAGTTATAAAATACCCAATAACCATGGGCGGATACGCCCATGAGGAAATCAGAATCGTAATATTATACTCAAAGGCCCCGATTTTTAAAAGATTAAAAACAAATAATAATATGAAATAAATTCTTGTAATACCGGCTGGCGGCTGTACCGTATTAATGCGTATTTGTAATATTTGTACACTTCATTAGGAGCCTCCGTATAATACGCCTTGATAGCCGTATAAATAATAAATATACATAAACTTATTAGTTATTAATAATGTATAAATGAAATCTAAATAAATCCGTGCGATGTTTTCGAATGAAAAAAATAAACAAAAATAATAATAATTAATTGGTACCTATATATAATATATTAATATAATAGGAGTGACAGAATATATTTAAAAAAATGTTATCATAATAATAACATATTAAATGTTTTGAACAATTGATTGTGTATAGCATATTTATTATACGATTTGATTGTAAAAACTAAAAAGTATTTAGAAGAGAGCAATTTTTTATAAAATGTATATTATAAATGGTCCTGATAAATATAAATTATATCCTGAAAGAAAAAAAAGTACCTATCTACCCATGCTAATAATGTAATAACTATGTAAAGACTATTAAATATTAACCATAATATTTACTTGACGCACGAGAAATCCTGCGTCACAGAGACTTGTATAAATTGTATGGCTATAGGACTCTTTGGTAGTTCTATTAACTAATTAACCGTCTATCGGTTTAGGTGTGATACTTAGAAAATGTAAACACTCGTACTTAATAATCATTTAGAAACGCATCTGTGCATAAACATTAAACACGAATGGTCTGTAGTAGTTGTGATGCAACAGTTGAATACTAAGGTATAAATTAAAATTAAAACTATAATATTAATTAATTCTATAATATTATAATAATTCCTCACATCTCGTGATATGAATGTGTATTATTATTTATAATTATTATTATACAATTATTATTATTATTATAATTTATAATACATTAATACACCCTATCCCTTATTTGAGTTCCCTGGCCAGTTGTACGAGAGGAATCTTTGGGATTTAAGAATTTTCTGTTTTCAAAAAGTAGTCTGAAAATTACGGAAATATTTTTATCTTGATAAATAATCAGTTCTAGGTAAAATATACCTATAGTCTATACTAATATTTTACTGTGCTAAAAACTTTTTTCCGATTTTTGGAAAAAAGTCTTATGGTTAGGTTAACATGTGACCGGTACAGATAAAAAGATAATTATAAAATATCAATTATAATATATTATATAATAATATATTTGCATCGAACGACATAACAATTAATATTATAACCACCGGAAAAGCAGCATTCAGTGCCAATACAGTTGAATGTTCTCTCTACGTGGTTTATTTGTCCCGTGTTGACTTAAAACATAATAATGTATGGTCACCGCTCACCTTAAGCTTAAATTTACATTACTCCAAGGCAGTATACATATTCATTACAATTGATGACCAATGAATATCGGAAATTCTGATTCGGAATATATTAAT
Source organism: Myzus persicae (assembly GCF_001856785.1). Lineage (NCBI taxonomy): Eukaryota > Metazoa > Arthropoda > Insecta > Hemiptera > Aphididae > Myzus > Myzus persicae. Next base: position 26,782 of record NW_019103955.1, read on the forward strand.
ACTGTGTTGATAATTAAATACTGTGTTGATAATTAATATTTAGCATTTTTTACTATAATAATATTGTTCAACGCTCAACTACTGAATTAATAATTACCATTGGTAATTGGCAATTGACCGCGCGTATGTTAATACACAGAATAACTTATATACGTTGGTACAGGTATAAACGACAATTTTGTCAGCACGGCGGACGGAACCTTAACACGCGACCCTAATAAATACCTATGACCTAACCGCAGGGGGCCGTATTACCGCTTAGGCTGTGTAGGCTAAAGCCTAGGGCCTGCAAATTTTTTTTTTTTGTGTAGGTAACCCAAAAACTACGTTGAGATATTAGTAAAATATCAATACCTATGTAAATTAGACGGTAAATTTATTTCAGCCTATGGGCGGCAAAAACCTTAATCCGGCCCTGCCTAACCGAATGCCTTCACAACGCATTCGTCAAGTGTCATATTTATATGACATAATTTTATATCACAAATAGCGTATGTAGCAAGGTATTTACTAAACAATGGGAAGCTCCCCGATTAATACATATTGTACAGAGAATTTCATTATATTCAATTAAATTAATTTGCTTATAATTTGGTTTGGATATTGGACATCAAATATATTTTGTTAAACAGAAAATGTTACTATTTATTTATTAAATGGGAGTTTCACTGTAGGTACTTAGAATTTGACCACAACCTCTATGATAGATGACAAAATATGGATAGTGCACCGCGCACAACACATAATCCATCTAGCTAGTATTATTATACATTTAAACATTTGGATAGATAACATGATTATTCATGAAAAGTTAAAATAGTTTAGCAATTACCAAACTATTCGCTGGCTTATCAGACTATTCGGTTCTAATGTTCTACATTACAACTACTATAATTCGGCATTCGGTTACATTGGATAATCGATAGAGCCCAGCCCACCCAATGCCCATCACTGGGCCCCTCTTACGACGGCGTATCAGCGGCAGATGTTTTCGTCTGTTTTTGACGCAGACGCAGACGCAGACATAAGTACCTAACCTACATTCCGTGTAATTTGGGCGTTGTCGACGATAAAATCGTCGAGAGGCGCCATATAGTCGTAATATATATAATTATATTAATATGGGTATAGGGTATTGGATATAATATTTCGGGGAATCATATTGCTATATTGGGAAATGTTTTCAATTTCCCCATATATATATATTTACTCTAAAAATAACAAGAATTACAAAATAGGTATATATAATAATCATAATAAGAATAGTAAAAACAGTAGTTGGTCACCTACAAGCCAATAATGGCTGTCCAGAAGTGAGAGAGCTAATAAAAATTAGTCAATATAATATTGTAAGCTATACATAAGTCAATAAGGTATTTTTTTAAAGTGTGCCATACACTCGTTACAAATAATCGTATGACAAATCGTACTCCAGTTGTATGAACTAGTCGAACGAACTCAAAGCTTACGCGATTATCATACTACAATTTGCACAGCTCGTCGTTTATGTACATAAATTATTTTGGAGAGTTGAGTACGAGTACTAAACTCCTGTTAAATTGATCAAACCTATTGTACGAGGGCCCACACACGCTACGGTTTGTCGTATGCCAAACATGTACTGTTGTACCACCGTAGATATTATGCAAGTTAAAACTTCATCTTGTCAAACTAGTAACTACTGAACTACACATTGTACAACAGTAATTATAGCATAAACCTTAATGGATAGTAGTTTGTGAAATAGTATCAAACAAAGTTGTACAATCTGTCGTACGATTAATTATATCGTGTATGGGATATTTTATTGAACAAATAAAACATGCAAAAAGTGAAGAGAAGTAATGTTGAATATTTTTAATTCTTTATGTAATGAAGGTGTAGAGTTCTCATTTTATGAAATAGATATTTAACTAGTGAATTTAATGTGGTCTCCAATTTATTAATACGAGTTGATAAGCATAACCACAGTAGGCAAACATTAACAAATAAAAGATAGTACCGAAGGATTGTAAACTATTTGCTTAAGACTATTATTCAAAAGATTTCAAAAGAGCCGGTTTTAAAATTATTAAAAAATGTTCTTAAGTTATTTGTTAGTTTATCAACACACATATTTCATTTTCAACCATAAATATCCTAAACATCTAATTGAATTTGTTTTTATAATAATTAATAGTAGGACAATTACTACAGTATCAGCATCCTGCTTGCATGAATAATTACGTAACTATGTAAGACATAATATGTTTCATATTTTGTTTGAGTGTAATTATTTTGAATTTTGAATCTCAAAAATTTAGATTTATCGAAATTGATTCGAAGTGAATTTAAATCTTGTTAATGACTAACCATATTTTATTTTTCAATATGTCTAGTCTTTATCAAAAAATAAAATACATTATAAATATTCTACGCTCAGAATCGAAAAATTAATTTCAATATTTGATATAAATCCAATTAATATTCAAGACTCATTACAAAGGATGCAGTACGTCAATTACAATTAATTATAATAATAATACTCAAATTATTGTATTTCAATAGAAAATTTAAATTTAATATTTTTAATGTTATTTTCATATCATTTTGACGATGTTTATTATTAATAATTTAAGAATAAAATTGGATTTATAAATTGTTCAATAAATTGTAGTTATTGAACACGCTCTCAAATCACAAGCGTTTAATATTATTTAAACTAGAGCTGAATATATGTAGATAACCGCCTATTACAACAAACGATTAGTGTTTCTTGATTCATAATGTTATCAAGACAAGAACACTACTCAACATTAATTAAAATAATAACGAAGTATTAATATTATCGCTCCCGCTGCTCTATAATAAATAGTCAAATTGACACTTTGACTTTGACTTGCCTTTGCTCAGACAGATAATGCAATAGTGACGGCGTCGAACAAAATATAATATCTAATATTTAAACCTGATTAATGATTAACCATATTTTATTTTTCAATATGTCTAGTCTTTATCAAAAAATAAAATACATTATAAATATTCCACGATCAGAATCGAAAAATTAATTTCAATAAATGATATAAATCCAATTAATATTCAAGACTCATTACAAGGGATACAGTACGTCAATTGCAATTATTAATAATACTCAAATTATTGTATTTTAATAGAAAATTTAAATTTAAATTCCATATTTAATATTTTTAACGTTATTTTCATATCATTTTGATGATGTTTATTATATTATTTTACGAATGAAATTGGATTTATAAATTGTTTAATAAATTGCAGTTATTGGACACTCTCTCAAATCACAATTCACAAACGTATAATATTATTTAAACTAGAATTCCATATAGATAACCACCTATTACAACAAACAAAAGTGTTTCTTGATTCATAATGTTATCAAGACAAGAACACAACTCAACATTAATTATAATAATAACGAAGTATTAACATTATCGTTCCCACTGCGCCTTGATAAATAGTCTAATTTGCATTTTGACTTTGACTTGTCATTGCTCAGACAGATAATGCTGCAGTGACGGCGTCGAACAAAATATAATATCTAATTAACTGGATTAAAAAATACCCACCCACATTCCAACTTTGTACCACAAAAATCTAATTCTAATTTCGATTATTAATGAATTCATTGTTTTTCTTATGTACAATATTACTAAACAATATGGGTATTTACGATTTGTTTCTACTTTAATACTTTATAAGAAATATTATAACGAATTTAAGGCTTATGTAAAAACAAACAAACAATTTTTTATGATTTCGATTTCGGTGAATAAATTATATCCCCCCCCCCCACCAACCACTAGTTGTTTACCCAGTTACGTCTGATCGTTGTATAGTTCAAGGTGGACCGGTTTAAATGTTTAATGGTTAAAAAATATATAGGAGGTATTTTAAACGGAGAATAATACTACGCAGTGCGGAGACCATAAACTATTTGTGATGGGTTCGCATGCACTTAACCACACAGCTTGTAGAGTCGTAAGGAACAAATTTCATAATATTGTTATAATTAATTCCTCGAAATCGGAAACTTTCTTTTCAATAAAAAAAAATCCAAGCACATGAATCGATCGAAGTTTCTCTATTCAAGCATATATTATCAAAAATGAATACCAATATTGGGTGTTATTAGTATTTATTAGGTATCTATGGTACACGCTCCGTTATCTATAAAGATTAAAATTTAAATCGTAAATTTCATCTTTGTCCTTAACGAATTCGTACCTTAGTCAATTATAGTTAAATACCTATGCTGTCATCGGCCCTACATAGGTATAGTATACGACTTGTAATAATATAATAATTTAATAAAATAATAATGAATTTTACGTAATATAAGTCACTCAATTCTTTTGCCACGGTTGGACTGGGGACCTTTCAAACCTATATGGTAGCAATATGCAATATAAAATATATATAATACACACTACACAGTACTCACATTGTACGTAGCCACAATACATTTTAAGTACCCTAAAGCTTCACAGAAGTAAATTAAATAATATTGTAATTTTTGAATGGAGAGTATAGGTATTACAGGGAGCACAGTCACCGCTTGTGGTTTTTTTTGATATAATAGATATTAGGTTCAAATTTAATATTTCACTCAATCTTATTGAAATGATTTGTGACAGAGCTTTTAAATAACTTTTTTTTTTTTAATGAGGATAGCTTCTGATTTCCAACGTACTTTATTTACCTTTTACTTATGATTATAGTATTATACTAGGAAAATTCGTTAGTAAACCTTAGTAAAATAAAAGCGTAACGGATAGTTGTTTGACGATTTTGGGTAGAACGACTGAACACTAAAACATGTTATAAATACCTTGGTAAGTATTAATAGTAGGTATTTAAATATTATTGAAAGGTCTTGCACTTTTATAAATTCGTATATAAGCCAACGACACTTTAAAAATACGCAATTTGTTAAAATGAAACTGTATCATTTGGAATATTTATGGACATTTGGAATGTTGTCGATATTCTGAGTGTGGTTGACGCACAATGTGTCTGTCACTAGCACGTGCATTAAACAATTATGTTTAATTATTAATAATTAATAAAAGAATTATGTCTTTATAAAATGATATTGATGAATTGGACAACATTTTTAACTGTTAGGTTACATATTAATATGAGTACATATTAATATTATGCTACTTACTGACAATGATAGTGTCCAAGAAAATATGTATAAATACATAATAAATACCCATGTAACAATATAATATATAATTTTTATTTGTTTAATACTATTATAACAATATTATATATATTATTATATATAAAGATTAAGGAATGTTTCAAGATCGTAACTCATAAATCATAATACATTATGTGATTTTAAAATGTAGGCATAAAATAACACATCGATTTGTAGGATATTAAATAGTTATTATATCTAATAGTAATATTTAATAATTGGATATTATTATTAATAATCTACATACAAAAAATTATACACAGAAAATCACAATAATTAGGTACCAACAACTAACAAGTTATTTTACCATGCCTTATTGCCCGTTATAAATGTTTTAATCGTAACTTATCATACTCGTTATGAGTTATCGATTTTTCTGACGCAACTAAATGTTGGTAAGAAACGTACACGATGACGCACATTAGGTCTGACCTTTTTTGAACCATTTTTGTACGGATGCGACTTCTTACTAATAACAATTTTAAATGTCAGTGATGTCGAAATTAATCGGTGATGGTCGATAGATTTAATTGTTGGGTCAACCATAATCAGTGGGCATCTCTTGCCAGTCAAAAGATAAATATAACAGTTTTATTAGATTTCTTAAAATTAGTTTTGGAAAAAATAAAAAATAATGTATTCAATAACATAGAGTTTGAATGTGAAAATTGATTTGTGTATACAAAAATCGTAAAATATGTTGTTATAATTTACAATAATACTAGTTTATAATAGGTACCTACTTACTAGTTAGCAGTTAATATACAGTATATTTGTAATTTTTTAATGAAGACATAGTATAGTAAGACTCATGGAGTGATTTAAAAATCAGTAAAAAAAAATTACTTAGTAGACAGATAGACTATTGAAACAGTAATGTTCACAACAGAAAATGCTGACGTTATCGTTAGGTTAGGACGACTTGTTACATGTTTTTTATGTTTGCGTGACATATTTTTAAAGCCAACCGCAATGGAGAAAAATGTTGCTTGCCCTGTACCCACAATTATAATATTAGTCATGCGCACTTTTTCCACAAATAAATCGAAATGGAGTGTTAAGAGCCCTTTCTGGTAAATGTGAAACGTATACAAAGTGCTTTATTTTACGACTGTTGAACCGTAACCGTCGGTAATAATATTACCGACGGCTACGTAAATATATTATATATATCATATTATTAACAATATTTTATGTAGCGAATTTTCTGAAAACAGTGTCAGTATATATTGTCAGTACGTACATGGTACATCACTCAACAATTTTTCGTTGATTCAAATACACGAACAATAATAACATCACAGGTAAGACGATTCGAGGTGGCGTTATTAAAAACGACATAGTATGTCAATCTTATTATAAACAGGAATATTTATATCATGATGTCAATGGCTCCGCGACATGACTCCACAAAATTGCTGAACCGTGTAGGTTATAAACCTAAATATCCATTTTTTAATTATTATGCATATTATAATGCATTAAAAAATTAATATTTCTTAATAAAAAATAAGATTATTTGTATGAATATATTTAATTTATATTTTGATGTCTGCGACCAACGTCCCCATAGCCCTTATTGAAATATCTTATGCAGTAAACAATATCTGTACAGACTGTGCGTAATAAAATTAATAACCAGAAAATAAATCTTATCGGCAATCCTGGAGACGTGTCTCTAGGAAAAACATGCATGTGGGAACAGTCAACCACCATATTATTATGATCAAAATTTTAAATAATTTTAAATTCAACAATATTTTGGTTGTATATTAAATATTTAAATTAAATAAAAAAGTCGACGGTAAAAATATTGATAAAATGATAAATTATTGAAAATATTCATCTTAAAATATAGAGTCAAAGAAATATGCACTAAAAACAAAAAAAAACTCGAAGTATGCATTTATATGCAAAATAAATTTCAAAAATAGTTTTGTTTCAGCATTAAACGTATTTGTTTCTTACTCTGCTATTTTTGTGATCGCGCAAAACAAATATGCAAATGTTACAAGTCCTCTGCCCTAGTAATAACTTACGGACGATTCTTTGCCCATGTTAATGACTTCCTAAGGGAACGGATTTATGTCTAGATAAATACATAATATATATTTATATATTGAATACCTATTATAATTTATGACTTATCTATATGAAATCTGATAAGATATGTGCATTATTTATATCGTTTTAGTTAGAATAACAAAAATTGTATTTTGTATAATATTCAACAACATTTTTACATTTATCAACATGGTTTTTGTACCAATAAGAATGTCGATTTGTAATTTCAAAAATCTTGTTTATACTTCTGATTTCAAACAATCAAGTCGAAATTAAGTTTTATAGAATAAAAACTATTTTGAAGTTTCGAGTAACAACTTTTTAGCACATAATAACGCATATCTATTCATGCCGATAAAATTAAAATCATAAGCGACTGTTGTATTATGTATTACTACAAATAATAAATCGTAAATGTTTGAAATTCGAATGTATATTGACTAATACAATATATTGATGCGGTCGATTTTTGTTTATTTTTTTATTTTTTGTTTTCAACTATTTTTAAATTCTGAGTTTATATTTAAAAACAAACAGATATTTTGTTATATATTATTATTATCGATAATTTTTAAGACTCGTTTTTAAGAATATTTTGTATATATAATGATTGGTATTTGGTTTTGATGACCACAACTTCGGTCTCTGGCAGGGGTCCAGGGCCGTTCGTGAACAGGTAGTCAATGCGTTATGTTGACCGACGGTACGAATTCCGTACATTTTCAATTACTGCAGGTAGCAGCGTCTGTCAAAATCGTGGCCGAAGTACAAATCCAAAGCCCATAATGTGTTACACTGGAAGCATTCAGATGTGGGAGTTAGTAATTTGCACCAAAATAATATAATAATGTATATAATTTACACTCACATAGGTACTCAAAAATAGTGTTTGTAATTCAAAAATACCAAAATGAGTAACTTTGTAGGTATTGGATTACTTATATAGAGTATTTAATTATCAAGTATGGGTATTCAATTATTCGTCGATTATTTAATATTCATTATGTATATTATGCTGAATATTTGACTGACAATATTACTGTTTATAATATTAAGAAGTAGCTCGAAAATACATACTTATAAATGTATTACGGATGTATAGCATTATAGCTACAACAATCTCTGTAAACTCACTACTCGGCTTGTTTTGAGAGGAGTTAGGTTCTAAACAGAATAGTAATTTATATATAATCTAGTGATTTTTTACCTATTTTAAAAATAAAACCAAACCAGAGGAATTATTTTAGGGTTGTAGGCCCTATTTATCAAAATCAAAATTATATAGGCACAAATAGTTTAAAATCGTTAAGTTTTTTAAAATTATATTTTTTCTCTAAAATAATGCAGTTATTAAAATATAAAATTGTAGTATAAAATGTTTGTCATATATTATTATAAGGTAGCTTTGGATTTTTAAATCGATACTGACGTATCATAGTATAACGGTGTAAATAGGTATAAGTGAAATAACAGCTCAGAATCTAAAACGGAATATTCTGTGTTAATACCTTCTCATATCCCAATATATTATACTCAACTATCAAAATGCAATACTTCTACGTAAATATTGTCGAAAAAATAAAATAGATCTGAATTTTGGTGTAAATGACAATTTCTATTGGCTATTTATTATTACCTGAGATGGTGCAAATTATATATTATTTTTGGGGGCAAATTACAAACGCACCTAAAATGTGGGTGCAAATTAAACATGTATATATTTTGGGTCAATATTGGTACAAATTGTACACTTCCAGTCATATCAATAACCAATAAGTCAGCACGCTACGGTCGCAGTGAAAATATACGTCCCATTTTATTGAATGATGCAACATGCGATGCGAGTGTACTTGTAAATAACGGCGTGGAATGTTTATTTAAATGTTCTAAAAGTTAGAAAAATGATCTAATATAGTATTACAAAACTTTAAATAATCCCCTGAAAAATTGCTTCTATAAAATAGAATGTTATATATAAAAATGATTGAACATAAGTCTGTTTGTATTATTTAAATGTTCGAATAATTAAATTGTATCTCAATTGCTATAAGTCGTAAATTACAACGATCAATAATATATTACTCCTATATTATAAATTATAATATTATATCTGCCTATACGTACTGCACGTGTCAACAATCACGTTTATCAGACTGTCATACATAATATATGACCAAGCAAAATACATATCATTTTTTTTCTTTTTTATCTTTTTATCTTGTAGTGTAGCTTATATATGTAGTGTATGGTACATTTTTATAAAATTGTATCCATTATTATGAAATATATGAAAAATTTACTCGATTCAAAAAAATTCCAAAAATGAAGTAAAAAAATACAAGATAAAAGTTTCATATTTATATCCTTTGATGTATGAAACAACTATTGTTCTTGGTAAGCAACGCTTTGGGACATTCGGAAAATCGGAATAAAAAAAATGCCTTTCTCATTTAAAATCGTACCCTAATCATAACATAGATTATTATTAATAATATTATAGTCTGTGAAAGACTTGAACCAGCCTAAGTGTCCGATTTGATGGGCTCCTTTCGGGTTCTCGGAAACGACGCAGGGCATGTTCATCCATATCCGGATTTTTCGTTTGTGACACTCACTGCTAATGGGTCGGATGAAATATTGAACACTAACTGCGCAGCGTGTGGTAGGCACTGAACAATACACCGAACATCGAACATACGCTTAAAAAAATCATTACACATGTATACGCAAAATATACTGGTTTATTACCCATGTATAAGGATATCATGGCAGTGCGTTGAAGTAATATAATCATTATAATACTATTATTATCTTAAAAATAATAACAACGAACGAGGTAACTGCGGGCGCGATTTACACGTTAAATATTATATTAAAATAGTATGTAATAAATAATAACGATCGCGTTGTAATAAGTCACGAAAGTGCTGTGCGCTCCTAAAATAAAACAAATGCATAATACGTAATCTGATAGGGAGACGCAAAACGACACAATACATAAATAAAATAAATATTATGCACTCGAAAAATGCGAAATATGGTTACAGACTACGGAGCGTGGTAAAAGCTGCGAACAGACTAATTAAAATGGCGATCACAGTCGCATCGCAAAAATATTTGCAATTATGTAAAATGTAAGAGGGTACACTGCAGTTGTGCAATAAACATAATACGGCGGCCAATGTACACTTACTTATTCTGTAATAATAATATATTGCAGTATTGCACAAACGTCATTATCATTAATCACAATAAATTATAAATTTGCTCTGACCTCACGGCGGCCGTGGTTGTAAATTGTGATGACTGATGACCTTTGAATCGAGCGCGGAGTATGGAAGTTTTTCATCTTTGCAATATTTTCTCGAAAAAGTGTCTCCTGTTGATGGCTGTCTTGGCCAAGTGATGGAGAGTAAGGTAATTGGGTTCAACGCATGCTATCGTCGACCGTGTGTCAAAATATTAATTCGTGTAAAAGACATATACCTTTTTAATTCTTATTATTCAGCTGTTGCAGCTTTGGCGTTCCGTTCGCCGGGTACACCATAAGTATTTTGTATATATTGACTATTTAGTATTTATCTTATAAGGATATGCTTGACTAGACAGTCTAGTCTAGACTTCATCCACAGCGGCAGTCTAGTTAATAACCGGCGCTACCTTAATAAACCAAAAAGAGCACTATAAACCAAGGGCAGTATTTTTTAAAGCCCCCCCCCCCCCCCACTCAAGCTAACCAGTGAAATATTTATATCATTAAAAAAAAATCTGAATTATCTATTTACAATTACCTAATAATCTACAGTACTTGCAATACATTTTAGAGATAAAATTAAACTCCAAAAATATTATTCATTTATAGCCTTACAGAATTACACCACCTAGCTACAAATCAAAAAAATAACACAACAATAATAAAATATCCAATAAAAGATTATGTGGACCATACCGTCATCTGTCTCAAGTCTTTATAGTATATAGGTCTTTCCGAAGTTCGGAACATAAATGATAATTTTGTATACGTAAATAGTATAATTATAAAACACAAAAGACATTTTTTTTAAATAAAAGTTATTACACATCTTTAGACTTAAAACTCGGTTGATCGGCGAGTGGCGACTTTTGAAAACTACAGGGGTATCACAGGCACCATAGGCTTTCACCGTAGACACGCCTATGATCTTAATCAACCAAAAGCATTTCTATGGTGATTTTGTGAGATTTTTAGCACAACGTCATGATGAACAATATTTATCAGAGTATATTATACACAACATAATTTATCAGAAACGGTATTTATAGCCACAGTGTTTTGAAATTGAGATGATCACAAGTGAAACTATATAGAATTTAAGCCTTTTAGTTAGATGAAGGGGGAAGGGTTGTAGTTCTGACATTTTTCGAACGCAAAATAAGGTAAATATGGGTGGACGGAGAGAACGAGTCCCTCTCACACAGTCGCATAGCAATAACTTATAAGTTATAACACTATTAAATATTTGTTGTTGTGTCAGTTTACACTATCAAACATTATAGATTTTTTTTTAAATTGCATGAAAAATATTAATTTAATAATATTGAGTACCTATGCATATTGTTTTATTATTATTATTATTATTATTATTATAATTATAATTATATTTTACCATTTTCATAATCATTAATTAGGTACTATTGGTGATGACCGATGAGTAATGAAACTATGCAAGCATATTGAGTATTGACCAACATTGATTGCTGGTAATGTCGTGACAATATATAATGTACAGCAGCGGTTCTTAATCTGTGGTCCGCGCCCCCCTGGGGGTCCGCAATACTCATGTCACTAGTCCGCAGCAACCTTACCACTTAACATATAATAGTTAATACGTGACATGAGTGCATTATTACAATATTTTTGGATTATTATTTTTGTTTCATATAAAATTATAATCTTACATTGTCTGTCTCGGCGGGCCGTTATAAAATAATTTATAAATATAATTTTTTTTAAATTTAAGTGTTTAATGATGTTAAAGTTTAAAATGAAAAATTTAGTTTCTAACTTCTATAATTTTTAATATAAAATAGTTATTATAATTTTGGTTACCTATGATAACTTGATATGTTTTGTAAAAAAAGGTATTCGACAAAAAATTGGTAGGGGGGTCCGCGATTTCTAAAAATATTTCATCGGGGGTCCGTGTTCTACAAAAGGTTAAGAACCGCTGATGTACAGTATGTATATTATAATATATTTGGGTATCCCTACACTTATCTTGTGTATTGTAAGCTAATAGCCTAATACACCTATATTATTTAAACAATTCGTAGTTGGAGGAAGCGTATATTAATTAACTTGTTGAATCTGGCGAACGGTGATGTATTTATATCGACATACTCCACTCGTCAGTTATAGTTTAAATATTTCAATATTCCTATTTATAAAAGTGCTTATGCGAGGACACGTAATTTTCGTTTTATGATTTAAGCCTTTAAAGTCGAGCCCAGGAGCAGTGGCGCTGAACTCTCAAATTGCTTGTGAACCGAAATCTAAAATGTTTATTCAACCATCCACCCATATCAACTTCCCGGTCATCCAAACTTAAAAAGTGAAGCAATAGATACATGAGATCGGCGCCATTGCACACGCCAATGCCTCTGAGTCAGGAGTCTGCATTTTATCTTCAATGTTACTAATTTTTGGTACGAAATAAATTACAAATTATTCTAAACTATGTGATAAAGAAAAATGAATTGTAAAATCATTCCACCTTAAGGTCCCCACACACTGCCGCGGTGGCGGTGGCGGTAAAATGTGTCTGGACACAATTTACCGCCACCACGGCGGCACCGCCAAGACAAAAGAATTTTACCGCCACTGCTGCAGTGTGTGGGGACCTTTATTATTAAATAATCCAATATAATAAATACACCGATATAGGTACAACATTTTACATTTGTATGTACAGTAGAATCTCGCTGATCGATCGCTTGCTCGGATAATCCGGACAATCTATATTTCGTAACTAAATAGTAAATTAAGTAACTTCGGTACTATTATAGTACTCGTGTATAATGTTTATATTCGGGAATACCCATGATTAAGATAATATGATCGTTTCGATAACATATGTATTGTGTTAGTATTATTTTTTCAAGCGAGTTCATTCGTATTATCTTTAAATTTATATTGATATATTATGTACATATTATGTAGTACATATATCATAATAATAACAATAATAATGTGTAATGTAAAATTGTAAATCAATAAATTTTGAATTTGTACAAATACATTTGTGTTTTTTTGTTTACATTTATTAGTAAGTTGAAAAAAACGTAATTTCGTTTAGTCCTGTCCCCGGATTAGCGAGACTACTGTACCAAGTGTAACGCAGTGTTACACGTGAGTAGTACGACGAGTGCGTGCGATGTTTATTCTTATTTGATGTTCGCCGCACTACGATGCAGCAGATGCGACGTAATTCTGTTTTTCGCCCCGGTCGCTTAGGACACAGCGTTAACATCATAGAAAAAGTACCAAGACCCAAAACCATTTTAATCCTTAATTCTTCTATTTACAGAATAACAAGAAGTAAACAATTGTTGATCTAGAATATTTATATTTAGTAATAACTTATAAACGAATTCAATAGTTTAAATAATAAATGCGTTTGTCATTAACCATTGGCATGTGTATTGTGTACATTATATTATGTTATATACCTCAAGCCCGGATCTAAAGGGAGGCGAAGGTTTTTCGATTATTTTCGAAATTCTTTGCAACTTCTAAAGAGAGTATCTATTATAAAATTATGAAAATAAAATAATATAATCTTATATTTATTGTGTAGTGGCTAGTATGTAAGCTTGTTACAGTGTTATAGTTATATTGCGTTCCGCCATCGATCATCGTAATGGTTTAATTAATATTTCTTAAAATTAAATCATGAAAATAAAATATGTTTAATACATCTATAACTCTGTGCTTAAACCGCAAATTAAGATATCTCATACATTATATAATAAAATTCGTGGTTTAAATGTATATTTTTATCAGTTACTGTGTCGATTGACGTTGACAATAATATAACCTACCTAACCTATAATATTTACTGAGAAACACATAGTTTCGCTAAAATAGATGAAACCCGAAACCAAGTAACATTATTATTGTATCGGTATAAATTAATATAATTATCGTTATGGCTTATCGTCGTCGACCGTCACTGACACTTCTGAGAAAGAGAACATTATACAAATAAACAATAATTGAAAACCATCCGTCGATTGTCAATCGCTGTACACGATTTTCGTTATAGTGCATTCAACATTGCATTAGTGTGCAATGTGTCGTGGGTGCACTGTGCATGGACTAGACGTACTATGTTAATGATTTTACGAATTACGTTCTCATACTACGTACCATCGTACTCAGTACTCGTGTCGTACTATTTGTGTTGTCAATTGTCATTAATAAAACTGTTTTTAAGTTTTTTTTTGTTGCTTTTACTTATTATGTAACAATTTAGGCAGCCGAGTCGTAAGTCAAGGACGATTTTGCACCTCCTCCGTGAAACATTTCTGGATCCGCTTCTAATATACCTATATTCATTATACATTGTAAAAAAATTCCTTAAATTAAAAATAAATTAATAATATAGATAAATATTATAATTAACCTATGCATTCATACATGATAATAAGCAATTTACGTTACTTGTCTAAGTTGTCTTGCTAAAAGAGTCTAAAAAATCTGGAGGCGACACCTGAAATTCAGATCGCGCATGCCTCTAATTGTCAAAATGGCAACAACAAACTAAAATTGAGTAAAATATAATAACATATAATTATATCCGACGTCTTATAACAATTTATATGATGAGGAACGTTTTCTTTCCAGCGTCGGACAGTGGAAACGCACGGTGGCGTCACACGTCAAGAGGCCGACCATAATATATTGCGGGTTAGTATAGTTGACGTTAGATGACGCTGGAAAACTGTACCTAACACAACTATTAATTATTATAGTCTATATATTATGTGTACGATTATTAATGGTGTGAGTTAGTCAATTTTCAATTCTTCTTAAGGGATAGGAAATTGTGACAACATAGATAATTTTAAGAATAATTACATAGCTAGTAAATTCATCTAGTATTTGTTATAGCACAAGTGCAGTGTATTTGTGTCGAATCGTAATAACTGTAAATTGTAAAGTATAAGTTCATCTATAGCATATAACAATAAAACTAAAAGAAAACCTTGTATATATTTTAAAAATGCATATCATTATGTCAATATATTTTACGTGTTGTATTTTCATAACTTTTGTTGCATGCATAACTTAACAATAAATAATTATTGTATTCAGTTTTTTTTAAATTAATTTTAATAATGATAATATTATATACATGTTTTCACTGTCCGAAATGTGTTGATGGCTTTTCTTAGAGCGTATAGGTATCTAATAAAACGATAACATTTCAAGTTGACCTTTTTATAAAGAACCAACTACACATATTTTAAAATTATTAGATAAGAAACATGTAGATCACTCATTCTAGACTCTTGTGCATAAAACGATAACAGACAAAATAAAAAAAAATAAAAACATTTTACGTCATAATATTATATAGTATTACAATATGCGTCATATAACTTGTTCCGTTCAGAACCCAATACTTGTCTGAATATAAATTATAAGGTAACAGTTAAGTTAAAAAAAAAAATCACCACATAAATTAATAACATTTATTAACAAAAGATTATATTATACTTGACAATCAACAATTTTACATCATTGCATTAATTCACATTATCATAAACTTGGATGACATCAGGTAATCCTTGGACGTTATTAATAAATTTTGCTAAATGTTCGTATTCTATATCGCTCAATGATACTTTTTGTAAGGCCAAGTGTTCCTCTTCGGCGTGTACTATGTCGTACTTATATTTTTCTAGATTGGTCCGTACTTTAGGCATATCATTTGGTTCACAAAGAAACTGCAAATAACATTAAATAAATCAGTTTTGTTTTACTAATATTTATGTTACATAATTATCAAATGAGAAATATTTTTAAAAATATATATATTTTTTATACCTAGCTATTCAGTTAATAAAATAGCAAAAACTATAATATACTATACAATTTATAAGGTCCGATAAATAGTATTTCGCACATTATTATACTTGTAGATTAGTATCATTAATATTAGTGTGATTGTAAATAAAATGCTGCTTTAAAGAATTTTAATTTTTCGATTATTGTTACAACTTGTGCAGTCGTGTACATGATTTTTTTAAATTAAATGCTTTATTTTAGTATTTTAAACCTTTTGGTTTACAGGCAAAATAAGAATAAACTTAATATATAGTGTCCTTTAAGGATTTACTCATTGCGATATCTTCTGAAATAATGGAGATATCATAATTCTGGTTTTCTAATAAGACTCACAGAGACAACAACTACAAATATTTCACGTTTTAATTAATTTGAATGATTTAGTAAAAAAGCTAAGAAATATATTTTAAAAAAATTGTAGATATCCATTTGTAGAGTTCATTTTTCTGAAAATATTGACGTTTTTGGAGATAAATGAAAATAAAATGTTGAAACGTCAGCATTTTATTTAAAATATGTAAATCCTCGCGGGATACGAATATGAATACAAATAAACAATAGTTTTACTATTTGACAATTGGATTAATTTAGATGAGCTACTTATACAATTCATACTTATATCTGCTACCTCTTATTAATTTTCATATAATTGTATATTTCAATGCACACAGGTTTTAATTCAGTCCTCTAATTATCTTTTATAATGTAGTACTTATGTAATTGTAAATGAAGTCAATAGATTGATAATCTATGTTTTATATTTAAAATATTATTAATTATTTATTATTATTATTATTAAGTATTTGTATTTTAATAAATCGATTGAATATATTGTTCAACACGAAAAGTTTTTATATTGTTTTTAATTATTTATATTTCATGATGGTTGAGGAATAATATATTATTTATTTAGATTTATGCATCATAATTATAAGTACAAATAAATAATAACTATAGCACATTGTGAAAATAATAAGCCAGTAATTAATACCTATTACCTATCAAACAAATTATATACAACTCAAACAGTACATAGTATACTGTAGTATGTATTCATAAATATAAAACTATTATAATCTATAACTATAGATATGCAATATATTATAAAGTAGTAAATACAGTATACAATCGATAAGTCTTAAATAAACAATTTTCTAATTTAAATGACAGCTATTTGGTTAAGTTGAGATATATTATATCTAAGACACAGCTGCATGTACATAGCGGCTATACATCACTATGAAATGTAATTATGTATGATTAAGTATAATATAATGGGCAATGGCTAATTTAAAAATTAATATCCATGCATAAAATATATTGATAAATATGCTTATTATTATTTTATAGATAAGTGTATTCTGTTTTTTATAAACCGCCGTTCTGCTTGACTGAACATAAAATATTTAAATGTTTATACCTATTATTTATACCAAATTGACATTAGGGGCTAAGAGGGCGTCAGAAATTCAAAACCCATGCGATGAGAATAAAAACTTGTTATATATTAAACATAATTTATTGTACAGCCTACAGGTGCGGGCGAGATATGAAAAGAGTATGTGCCACGGGCTCAGATACATAAAAATTAATAAGTATAACTTTTCACTGGATAGCCGAGTTGGTGTATCTACAATAATTTAATGTGTAATATTTTAAAGTCAATAAATGGCCGATTTTTCTCATAAAAAAATACCCATGTTTACAATGTTGTCATTGATATAGATCCAAATAGCAATAAGTATATTACAAAATACAATTTTTTAATTATTTTGGTTATTTTCATGTGACATTTCAAAATCTGTATTTTATCGACTTTAACATGAAGCGAAATTGGCTATCCTGTTGTATTATATATCCACGGGACGTGGTGGCGGGTAACCGCCGAAAATAGGGTGTTTCCTAGCAACCAAATAATCAATACTACACGCTGTTGCCTACTTGGCCTTTGCCACCCACGATGTTTATGCGTGGAGTGATGTCATCCTGGAATAATACGAGTGAAAGTGAAAACGCGTCAACGTGTTGCGCACATAACAAAGAGAGAAAACAAAGGCAACTACCGAGGGGGAGAATATTTCGCAAGGGTGGCTTTCGATTTTATACGACCGGCATGTTAACTTGAGAGCTGAATATTGATCGTGTTCAATTTTACAAATACCAACATATTTCATTTTCAGCAGCTTACAGGTGGCCAATTCAAAAAAAAATATTCGAAGGGCAGCGACACATAATATAGTCTCCATTTAAATTTCAAATCTTGAGATTCGCGAATATTATAGTTAGTTAATTTCCCTTGTCTAGATTACCAACTTTTTGTGAACTGCTATTTTCATTTTCTGTAGACCAGAAAATTCTTGTATATATATTGTAATTCGGACAGTTCAGAGGCTGAATACAAAATATGATGTATACATAAGAATACGCAGGATTTATAAGTTGGATGCAGCACACATTCTTCGGTGCGACAGAACAATAATAGCAACCCAATTATTTCCTTCATTATGATGTGTGAAGTAAAAATGATGCACCCGTATCTTTCGATTATATAATAGAGTATCAGGCTATTATAATTTATAATGTACTCAGTACCGTAATTTATCGGTTATCGACTGTCAAATAGAATTATTTACATGGTTATGTGCCCGCATATGTTCAATGTACAAGTTTTTTCTGCATCTAGATAAATCATTTCATAATTTTTATTCAACCGACATTAGACATTTATCTTTTAAATTTAATATATTTTTTGAAATTATACATATTATTATAATTATATAATATATAAATTAAAAAGTATTCATAAAATCATCACGTTAATGATTTTGAATGAAGAAATTATATTTTAAAACAAATACGAATTTATTTAAACTTAAAAATAAAGGTGGCATTCTTTACGGGCAACGAAGTGCACAACTAGTAAGGTATATAATATTATGATATCAGCATTTTAAATAAATGGTTAGATGCAGCGAAAGCACCACACGTTATGGGTATGTTATCGTTGTGGCACGCCTATGGGTATATTATATAGTTTCGGCTATTGGGCAAACAATGATAATATCAAAAACATTATTTAATTAACTAATTCAAAATTACCGACAACTTAAAATAATTTTTAAGAGTTTCAATTATTTTCCAATATTGGATATTACAATACAAGTAATACAACTGAATTTCAATCTTCATACGTCATGCCCATGCACAATGCACTGATCCAATTATTTTCAATTTATTTTATCTAATCATAAGTAGTAATTGCGTCGGGAAAATGTATAGTGTTAATATCGTTCTTAAATAAGACCTATCTAACCTAACGTAAAACATATACAACTAAAATAAAGAAGAAACATAATATTTAGTTCGGTTTCAATAATCTCAAATAACAATAATACAAAGTACATTCGTCGTCATTAGCCACGAATCACGATACTAGACAAAAACAAATTCCAGCTATTACGGGTATGGTATAACATGCCGCGTTCCCATGAAGACGGCGGACGTCGGACGATTAGACCTCCAGATTCGTTTACTTTCTGTAAACTGCCAAGAGCCTATTGAAACCAATAACGAATAATCGGACTTTATCGTTACATTAATATACGATCTAATAATCCCGTACAGTCATGACGTCATGTAAGATATGGTTGTGGAAAAGTGCCTATTGTAATTTAAAAGATACAAGTCGAATCAAAAAATCGTGGGAAATAACCTAACCCAACTTAAACCGTGGGAAGAATTTCAAAAATATTAAGTGTTAATATCGTCGATCTTATGAGAAAAAAAAATATTTTTTTTCATACCTAAGCAGCTGCAACAGCACGGCGCACCTGCCGCCGGGTCACGCAGCTGCCGAAACACGCAGTACATGGGTCTTTATGAGGGTTCACGAGGAGTGTAGAAGAGTCCGGGGGGTTACTATACCAATCGTTACATTTTAACAACAACGCATTTTGGATGGGTGGCCTTGGAATTCTAGCAACAGCGTCGGCCGGCTTTGTGTCTTCTTGTAATACAATACATTGTGAGTGTGTTGCACGTGTACATGCGACTATACGTAGTGTGCGTGCGAGTGCGTGAACTAGAGCGCACGTGTAATGTATAGTCAATAATAGTCGTGGAATATATGTTCGTATGGAAACGGCGTGTGCGAGAGAGACAGAGATAGACAGAGGGAGAAAGCACTAAAGGCAGAGAATATAATTATAATAATTAACTAAAAAATATAATTATTTTCTTTACAAGGCTACAGCAGTTAGTGATACAACGGCCAAATACTGAAATTATTATTCATTATTAAGAATATAATGTCCTAAACTATATTCAATTATATTTATCAGCATGAACGGATGATTGGATGAACGTTCCATAAAATTACTATAGAACTAATTTTATTACTAAAGCTAATTCATAAAGATATTTATATTTAATAAAATTGTACTGTAGACAAAATAGGTGTGCTATACATAATAAACTAATATCCCACTGAAAACACTTCCTAGTTCCTGCATAAAAAATGTATGATAAAATGATAAAGACAATGAAAAAACATTATATTAAAATGTAATGATATATTAGATGACATGATTATGACGTAAGGAAATTGATAGTTAATTTTTGTGTAGTACAATATTTATTCGAGTTAATTTAAATTAATAATTACTACAAATATAAGTTTAATAAAAATAAAAATATATTAGCGTAACAGTATTTTCTATATTATAATGACTGAATTGCAGTAAAAAAGTCCTAAGCCAAAAAAGTCCGGTATATATATTTAACAATATTTAAAATAATAAATTTAAAAAAAAATGCAATGACTTTAGTTAGGTAATTATTAGTATCATCATATACATAATATATTATAATGATTTATCAGCTTAATTAAGTATTAACTATCTAGGTAACTACCTTAACTAAAAAAATGCCGGTATATTTGTATGTATAACAATGTTTAAAATAATAATATATTTAATCAATTTATTTTAAGAGTATCTTGATAATATAGCCACTTACAAGATTATTTATTAATTTTGTCAAGTAAATCATTTAGTCACAATTTATTTTATACTAATTGGAAGTTTGATTGTGCATCTCATCATATTCCTCATTTTACCTAATTCGTTAGGACTCTTTGGTAGTATACCATAATGACTATAGTCATAACTTATGACTCATAAGTCATAATCTCAGTAGGTACGCCATCGTACATTCGTATGATTTATAATATTATACACGTAATAATCACGACTTACATTTGTTTTTTCTTTGTTGAAGTTTAAGTCTACAGTTCAAATACAATTTTAAATCATTACTAGAAAACAATTATTTAGGAGCAATAACTATATAGTCATTACTTAGATAATACTTAGTCATTATAGAACACAACTTTTAAACTTAAGCGTGGTAGTATTTTCACATAGAGGTTTCGTTTTACACACAAAGTGTCATAGGCTTACCTAGTGGAATTTTATACAAGCAGTGGCATATTTTATACTTTATCAGAAATATTCGTTAAATACGGTCAAATTACAGGAGCAATATCATCAATAATGGTTTTTCAAAAATATATATACCCAATATTAAAATCATATTATAGTATAATGAATAATGATGTTAAAACATTACAGGACGCCATCCCGCATTTATTGTATGCATCTGTGTCTATTGTCTAGCAAGCGTGTAACACAATAAGTTATCCAATATTCAATACTTCACGTATATAGAATTATAGACGTATAGTATCGTTAGTTTTAATATTAGAGTGAAATTTAAAGGTATAACAAAAGTAACTGTGTTCCTTGAGATCTAACATTAAAATTTAATAATAGGCGAATTCACTCCGTGACTTATCTTATAGTCGGGTGAATGAAAAGTGGCCGCTGGCAATATGATNCATTTTGGATGGGTGGCCTTGGAATTCTAGCAACAGCGTCGGCCGGCTTTGTGTCTTCTTGTAATACAATACATTGTGAGTGTGTTGCACGTGTACATGCGACTATACGTAGTGTGCGTGCGAGTGCGTGAACTAGAGCGCACGTGTAATGTATAGTCAATAATAGTCGTGGAATATATGTTCGTATGGAAACGGCGTGTGCGAGAGAGACAGAGATAGACAGAGGGAGAAAGCACTAAAGGCAGAGAATATAATTATAATAATTAACTAAAAAATATAATTATTTTCTTTACAAGGCTACAGCAGTTAGTGATACAACGGCCAAATACTGAAATTATTATTCATTATTAAGAATATAATGTCCTAAACTATATTCAATTATATTTATCAGCATGAACGGATGATTGGATGAACGTTCCATAAAATTACTATAGAACTAATTTTATTACTAAAGCTAATTCATAAAGATATTTATATTTAATAAAATTGTACTGTAGACAAAATAGGTGTGCTATACATAATAAACTAATATCCCACTGAAAACACTTCCTAGTTCCTGCATAAAAAATGTATGATAAAATGATAAAGACAATGAAAAAACATTATATTAAAATGTAATGATATATTAGATGACATGATTATGACGTAAGGAAATTGATAGTTAATTTTTGTGTAGTACAATATTTATTCGAGTTAATTTAAATTAATAATTACTACAAATATAAGTTTAATAAAAATAAAAATATATTAGCGTAACAGTATTTTCTATATTATAATGACTGAATTGCAGTAAAAAAGTCCTAAGCCAAAAAAGTCCGGTATATATATTTAACAATATTTAAAATAATAAATTTAAAAAAAAATGCAATGACTTTAGTTAGGTAATTATTAGTATCATCATATACATAATATATTATAATGATTTATCAGCTTAATTAAGTATTAACTATCTAGGTAACTACCTTAACTAAAAAAATGCCGGTATATTTGTATGTATAACAATGTTTAAAATAATAATATATTTAATCAATTTATTTTAAGAGTATCTTGATAATATAGCCACTTACAAGATTATTTATTAATTTTGTCAAGTAAATCATTTAGTCACAATTTATTTTATACTAATTGGAAGTTTGATTGTGCATCTCATCATATTCCTCATTTTACCTAATTCGTTAGGACTCTTTGGTAGTATACCATAATGACTATAGTCATAACTTATGACTCATAAGTCATAATCTCAGTAGGTACGCCATCGTACATTCGTATGATTTATAATATTATACACGTAATAATCACGACTTACATTTGTTTTTTCTTTGTTGAAGTTTAAGTCTACAGTTCAAATACAATTTTAAATCATTACTAGAAAACAATTATTTAGGAGCAATAACTATATAGTCATTACTTAGATAATACTTAGTCATTATAGAACACAACTTTTAAACTTAAGCGTGGTAGTATTTTCACATAGAGGTTTCGTTTTACACACAAAGTGTCATAGGCTTACCTAGTGGAATTTTATACAAGCAGTGGCATATTTTATACTTTATCAGAAATATTCGTTAAATACGGTCAAATTACAGGAGCAATATCATCAATAATGGTTTTTCAAAAATATATATACCCAATATTAAAATCATATTATAGTATAATGAATAATGATGTTAAAACATTACAGGACGCCATCCCGCATTTATTGTATGCATCTGTGTCTATTGTCTAGCAAGCGTGTAACACAATAAGTTATCCAATATTCAATACTTCACGTATATAGAATTATAGACGTATAGTATCGTTAGTTTTAATATTAGAGTGAAATTTAAAGGTATAACAAAAGTAACTGTGTTCCTTGAGATCAAACATTAAAATTTAATAATAGGCGAATTCACTCCGTGACTTATCTTATAGTCGGGTGAATGAAAAGTGGCCGCTGGCAATATGATAGGAACGTTTTTTTTTCGATAAGCCGCGGGTTCTCAAAGTGGATCACGTAAAGCGCGTAATTGCATTATGATTAATAATTAAAATGCGCGCGTTTTTTTCCATAATTTTGCGGTACAATGATAAAAATTCACCGCTAGGCGCGTAAGCATCAGAGGCCACTTTTCATTCACCCGACTATAGTCCGTGATTCATATTATAGGTGAAGTCAAGGATGGGGCTACACACTTCCTTTTTCCGTCGCATTAAGTGTCCCACAACGTTATCCATAGGATTCAATATTCATTGTTTTATATTTGAGTGGATAAACACGACAGATGTGATCCACAGCATTTCTATAACTGCCAGCCCGCGTTTTTTGTCGGAACGCCAAATTAAGAAAAACGCCAACTCATAATAGGTATTGTAGATACATGTTTTGGGATGGGCTATGCCGGTGAATGAAACACTGCATTTATATAATTTTATAACGTAGCTGTATATTGCGTATTTAAGCGGTGAATTACATCAACGCATCATATGGGCTACTGGAGTAGAAAAAAATCTGGGTAAAACACGGTGTGAAACGCGACGCAGAACGCTGTGTATAGCCTTTTTAGGCCAAAGGCCCCAGCCTTAACGAAACTAAACGTGAACTGTTGTAGGTACATTTGTTTATTATGAGCAACTGTTTGTAAGACGGAACACGAAAATAAGTAATAACCATCTTATGCTGTTGTGACGTCCTCTTAAATTTTCTTAAATTTACTCTGATGCAATCATTAGTACCTACTAGGAAATCCTAACTTAATCAGCTTATCGAAAATAGTGTTCGAATAATTCGAATCGAATAATTTGAAGGCGCACAAGAACTTAATAAGCCCAAATAACGTTTGGAAATCGTTTATCGAATATAATAATAATTAGTCGGTTATAGAGAACAGATAATTTCCGATAACCATTTATTGGGTTATCAAAATACAAGCCTGTGTTCTAGTTAAAAAATAATAATTAGTCGATTTTGTTATATTTGAATACTAAGAATATGTTAAACATAGTTTAAAATAATATAGATAACTATTACAGTATAAAATATATATTATATTATTTACGAAAAATAATATATCACGAGGTATATACTAGGTAATACATACCAAGCGACCTCATCACCTTCCTCGACGAGACCGGGCTGAATGAATAAACTTAACAATAATAAGTATTGTTAATATTAATTCTTAACTATCAATATTCTTCCGATGTACATATTATTTTGAATAATTTAAAAAAATAAAGAGAAAGTTAGCAGCTAAAGATTAATAAGATTAATATAAATTACAAATTAAAAATATATCAGGGTAATTAATATATATATTTTTTTTAACTACGCAGTATTATTATTTATTATACCTTTAACAGAATATTCAATATAAGATCTTTGTTCCGTAGGCCGGCTAAATCGTACACCTATACAAAGAGATTTCTTGATTATAAATTATAATTTATAATGTCCATCGTTATTGGGTGCTTATGGCTAGAGGCCACTTAACTATAGATGTATAAAAGCCTACCTTGGGCGTACACGTCTCATAAGTTATTATTTTTTTTTTTTTTTTAATAAATTACAATACGCTTTCATGAAATTAAGATAGGATCTTTCTCGTTTATATTCCTCTATCACGGATGTATAAAGTATAATTTATGATAATGTATTATTATCTAATAATATATGCCGCTGTGTACACGTGTACGCACTACGCATTACGAAATTCCAAACGCATCGCCTGTCAGGCCTAAACGAAAAAAAAACAAGGTTTATGGTGTATATTTTACAAAACCGGCTCATACGACCTATGTAGTATGTATATCTACGTATAATATTATTTCGTCGGCGGGACCGGGGTGTCAACGACCAACGGCGCCGATCGTTATTTTTCGGGTACGCGAGCCACGAGGCCGGGAAAAGTGAAATATATGCGTCCTTGAACCCTCGCTGGCGTCACCCGGGAAACGACGCATGTGCCTACACGTCGGTCGTCCCCTACCATGCCACAATGTAAACAGTCGTACTAAATTTTGTTATCGGTCGTCCCGGTTACAAAATGTTTAATGGCTGTCTATCGATAATCTACGCCGTAAGAATAAATGAGATGACGACGTTATGATAATCTACTTACACTGTTCCGTAGAGAGCACTCATCGAATTCGGAGTTTTTAAAAAGTATAATCGTCATTCTCTACTTCATATTAATCAATCATCGCCCGGTCGTCGTCGTAAAAAACTCGACGCATAATACCGTTTGACATTTCCTTTTCTCGGAACACATGTCACATAATGTTAAATATTAAACTAGTACCAGTGTATACCATACTATAACTACACAGACACAAAACACATCTCGCAAAGAGCGATGATCCCTATCACTATTGTCACAAGTGACACGTGCGACATATACTATATTATTTTCATTTAATATCACAGACTTATCTTTTACTTTTTAGTTTTGAAAGGAAAAAAGTTTGTGTATTACTTATTTGTGTTTGCTACCTATTTTGTTCGTATTTTATTATAAAGTTGATTCATTAAAGAATTTTTTTTTTCTAATCTAATAAGGGGCGAAAGGAGAGGGGTAATATTTTAAACATTTTGAATATCCTAGGCAAAAGGCTGGTAACACCTATATGAATTAAGGACATTTAGAAGACTAATTTAATGACAACATCAGAAAACAATTAAATGTTCATATTATGAGCAGTACTCCCATAATCAACGTTTGTTATCGAATTATGACGTAGGTAGGTACATATGCTTAAACTGTAAGTCGTATAATTACATAAATAATAAAAACACTAATAACTAATAAGTAATAACAGTACGAGCCTGTGTTTCGTCATACAATATTACAGTCATTGACTGAATCACGAAACAAGATGAATTTATATGATATATTAAAGTGTATATTTATATTTTATATTTCACAACGCTTTTTAAAAGCAAACATCTTAAAAAATCAAAATGACTGAGAAAAATGTTTGTGGTTGAATCATTTTATCACTTACAAGAAAATTGTATTATACAAGCTATAAATTATATAATATATAATATTATAAACCGTTTTAATATTCAGTGTTATCATTTGACGACGTTAGTTGTATATTTGTTTTAACCAGACGGATAGCGATTTCGCCATATCGGACAGACCCGCGGCCTAAAAAATTAATACAATAAGTATTTACCAATTTATGCGGAAAACTAGCATATAGGGCAAATTGTATTTTTTTACCAAATACTATATACATAAAAAATAAAAATAAATAAAGAAAGCACAATATAACATGACGCAATTTTACTGTATTTGTCATAATATTAGTCAATGATTAAAATTAAATTCAAATATTCAAATATAAGTTATTTCTAATGAAACTATACTATTATATAATATTCAACAACTTAAAAAAATTTCATCACCTAACTTACTTTTTCTTAAATAAATTTAAACACCAGCTTCCAATGAAAAATAAATAAATAATTTATTTATTAATGGCCTTAGGTGCTAAAGTTATTTAGATCAATTATTTAACACAATAAATATATATTAATAATGATTACACCTAATTGAAATTATTTTTTTCTAACACATGATAACAATAGTATTACATCAATTCACAACAATACAACGGTTGTTAATTATCATTCAGTTTTCATTGACTGTTATAGTGTTATAGTGTTGTACTAATATCGCCTTTGACTTGGCCGGATAGAGGTTTATCCGTAATTTCCTCCGTATTTGTGCAATGAGGCCCTTTATTATCGTTTGACACAATGACTCCTCGACGGATTTTTTTATGTAAATATCCTTTTAAAATTTCCCAAGTCTATTCACCCATAGTGAGTTATGAAGAAAAACGGTCTAAAACTATAATTGTTGCTACAGCGGCGAGGGGACACTGCTGAGGTCCAGTTAATTCCTTAGTATGAGACACGTCGAGAATTTCCCAATGATTTGGGCTCATGATTGACAATATGTCCTAGACATTAGCAGTATCTGTATGTTATGAGTTAATAATGTAATAATATTACTAATGCTATACAACATAAGGACATTTTTAAATGATACTTATTATAAATTACTATACAGTAAGTACATACTACATAGTCATATCACTAATATTAAATAAATATTAATAAACAATATAGTCAAGTATGAAATGTCAATACTAAATATGTGTGTTCAGTAATTTAAAGTGTGTATAATATTGTAATGGTTTTCAAAATTCCGTGGTTATCGTTTTTTTTTTTTAGTTTTTATATGTAATGAAAACGATAAGTATTACGAAGAAAAAATAGGCTCTCTCGTATGTTTTTTGAATACATTATTATTTATTTTTGGACATTCTCATCGTCGATGTGTTTGATGGTAATTCTTTCTAATATTTATTATGGCTTCTATTAGAAACTATACCTGTATAATATACTCAGTTAAATGCATCTCAGTTGTTATTATATTATAGCCTAGGAAGTCTATAAGTATAATAGTATTCATGACACTACGAAATAATGCTATATACATTAACATATTATTTTAATATCATTCAAGACGATAAAAAATTTAAAACTATTAGGATGTATCGTGGGAAGAATTTCTTGTTTTCGGTACAGGTTTTGAGAACAAAATAATAATCTAATGGCTTGTCCGTTGCCATGGTCATGAGATAGTCGGCCGACAGATGGACGCCTGGCGTGCGTACTTCCCAAAAATCAATAATGTATATTATGTAACGATGGCAACAAAGATTACTTTCACCTTACACCGTGACTCGACAGCGATCCGGACCACAATGTAGGATTGAATATATTATAGCAGACCTATAAGATTTATTTTCCATGCAAAGATTAGTTTTTTTTTAATGTATATTTTTTTTGTTAACTAGAAGTGTTTAAATTATGTACCACTCAAACAGTCAAACACGTTACTCGTATAACTCATTAAAAAAAAAATAATGACCCTGCTGCAGATGCACATTGACGATCTCTTATACATATACGTTTCATAAAAGATAATATTTTTAATTTGATTACCAACTAATCTAACGTATTATTTCTAGTAGAACACTTAAACTGGTTAATAAAGAAAGTCACCTTGATGGTATAATAAATGGGAATTTTGACCTATAACCTTCAAAATGTTATCTAATAACTACGCATTTAGAATATTCAAATTAAACTAAATGCGATTAAAGGAATGCGTTAACATACATAGTGGAGAAGAAATTGATGATATAAATATACTAAAAAAAAAATAGTTATAAGTGATTATTATTAATTAACACTGTATTATATAGACTAAAGAGTAGGTATAGAAATAGAGGAAGGACTATTAAAGATATTATACATAAGTTATAGAGTGGATATATACATAAATATAATATTAAGTATAATCATTTTCTCCAACGAATAATGTAGACACATTACACAGGTACCTACTAAAATGTTAATATAATAATGACCTCTCATTTTTTAAATAAACGGCATATTATGTACCTAATATGTTTGAGCCGAAATATAATTAAATTATATAAATATGATACAAATGACAAAATGTGTTACAACTCATAGAACATAGATCCTATAAATTGTACTGCATTTTACATCCCTTTAAAGATATGCTTGTTTTAATCAGTTTATGTCATAATTAAAACTTTTATAATTCGGGTCTCAACAGTAATCACTAAAACCATTACTCAATACTCATATGCTGCAGTCATGACTCATGAATAATAATGTAGTTATTAAATATTATTATTCATTATAATAACTAATAATTTATCAATTTTCAGCCCATGATTAATCTCATGCTATAGATTTACAAAATAGATTAAAATATTAAATATATCTATGATTTTAATGTGGTTACCACTCTGCTGTACAGTATATTATAACCAGGTCACTGTAGTGAATGGTGTTATAGTTCAATTCAAAAATAAAATATCATTTCAGGTACACACAAAACGATTCTGAGAGGAGACGGTCTGTCAATTAGCCTATAATATTAGAATCATAACTATAACAAAATAACTAAGATCGTTATTCTTCGTTTAAATACCTAATTTCTTCCAAATTTGAACTGCAAGAAAAATAACAAAAACTGTATATTATATTTATACTATAGTGTTTTAGATTCAATAGTAAAATTATGAATTACTCATGAGGAAATAAAAAAAAATAAGAATAAATATTGAAATTTTTTATAAATAGCTCAAAATACGTGAAAATAGTTTTTTTGTGAAAACAATTTTTCATGTATAGAAAATGATAAAATAAACATTTTTGGAAAATTTCAAGTGTATACGGTCATACGTTTTTGAATGACAACAAAATAAGAAAATCGTTCTATATGAGAATTCGTCAATTTAAGGCTGAAAATCCAATAAAAAAATATTTAAACTTCAAACGCTCTTAAAAAATTAGTTTGACCTTCCTGTAATTTTCTCTTTTCATAACTTTAATACACATATGTGTGTTATTAAAAACGATTTAAACTATTAAATAATTGATTTAATTCTATAGCCGGCTTCTCAAAGGCAACGGGGCACTCAGGGCTCGATAATAGGTAGTACTGCTGTAAGAATAGAGAGCTAGAAACATCGTGGCTTCTCATTTAAGTTCACGCGGCACGTGACAAGGTCAAATCAGCTTACTGTATTAACAACATGTACATTGATAAATATAATTCATTCTTTATCAGAGAAAATCAAGCGTTGAATAATATTTTTTTTTCAAGCTAATAAGTAGGTACCTATAAAAATTATTTATGAATAAATGATTCCTAAATCCATTTTTAAATTCTTAAAATATTTGCAATCTGTAAAATATTTTCTATGAATAAAAATAGTTGATGTCAGATATAAAAATACAAACAACCAAATGTTTTAATTTCAGTGCAATCCACTTCCCCCCGCCTATAGTGAGAGACAGTGGCATAACTAGGTCTAAAATATAACCTGATATAACATGAAAAGTAACTCGGGGGTGATATTCAGTAAAGAATACAAAAAATTCTACAAAAAAAAACAATGTATTTACTTGTTTTATTTTTTCACAATAATAATAATATATTGTTTATATTATATACAGTTTAGAACAGACACTACATAATGTAAAATTATGTATAATAAAAATCGTGCCGATGCAACGACATAAAACGTTACAATAGAATGTTGTGATTGTAAATCGGTTAGCATCGGCAAACATTGTAGGTAATTAGGCAACGAAATGTACTCTGATATGAAATGGATAAACCAAATTACATCGGTCTCAAATAAACTAAAAAAGATGATATATATACATAATGAAAGAACTACGTGAGATATTACCTTTCAGAGACATTAGAACCATATACCTAACATTATTTAAATCAATAATCGTATGGCATAATTGGGTGGGGTGGTGCCCATAACAATGTTCTTCTATAGCTGCAAAAATGTCAAAATACTATACTCAGGGTGTCAAATAAAAATATTGGAAATGTCCTCGACATAGAGTTACTATACCTAAAAACAATTTTCATACATCTGAAAAAACATAACCAGTTGAATTCTATAAACTATGGGGTCAACACCAGATATGCAGCTAGTTATTTTTTATTAGACTGGCCCACAAAAACTAGCTGCTAAAAAGTTTTATATTATTTCCTTGGGACGCAGATACTTAACTCAATGCCCAGTGATATGGCTAATATGCCGCTACCCATGTTTCAACAAAAAAAGATATGAATATGATGCGTCTATAACTTAATATTTGTAGGTAAATATTTGTGCGCTGTTACTGAAATTGTTTGTCTGATTCATTATGAAAAACTACTTATTTATCTTTATATAAAAATGTAATATGTACTAATATAAAAAAGAATTATTTGTAAACTAAGATATCCCTGGACCTCCACTCGAGTTTTTCTCTGCAAGGACCAGTCATTTTTCGATATAAGTTTAAAGAAAAAAAAAATATAGAGTATCAGAAATTACATTAATTCATATTTATCAATTCACACCAGTATGTTTTTTATTAGGTCTATCTATAGTCTAATAATAATACAAATATCAAAATATAATATACTTGGAAATAAAAAGATTGATAATGTCGATAATGGATTTGGTCGATCTGCTATTATTATAATAATTATACAAGATGAGTTCAAACATTTTAAGGTCCAAGCAAGTTATCTCATTTGTTCAATGATTTGTGGCGGTTGGGTTTCCAATTATTTATGTTTTATTAACTGTTGAATTACCGAAAACGAATTTATAACTCAATTAAGTACGATGTAAAACAATTTTCTAAGTTATATTTTATTAATACAAAATGAACATTTTTCTAGTAAGCATCGTGATGGCATAATTATATCTTATGTACCTCTAAGTATAATCTACTTCATCATTTGTTTACTCAGTATTTCCTAGCACTAGACATAAAATAATATAAATTATGTATAGTTTCATAATTTTGTTACATTACAATATAAAATTGGAACTAATTTTACTAATGTTGTGTTTCTTGTGTTTCTTTAAATTAAATTAATTTATATTCATATTGCAATTAATTAAAATAAATATCAAGAAAATAATTTACTACACAGCTCAGTGGCGGCTCGTGAGGTTCATTGAAAGTAGGACACAAATATTGTCCACTATCACAACTTTAAACATACCACCAATTCCTATTGATTTTTAAATAAAATAAAATTCATTTTTTGATGATAAAAACTTTTTAGCCTTGCGCAACAAATAATTATTTAAAAAAATTATGGTTTAAAAATAAATAAAAAATATAATCATACAGTTAATCAGTGGACAATAATACCAACAAAATCTCGTAAATCGTAATAAAAATAAAATCCGAGCACAATCGAATTGTGCCAGGCAACGCCGTATTAATTTGTGTCGAAAAGTGGGGGGGGGGGAATCTAATACCGCTGATCGGGCCATCGGGGCACAACGAATTTGTGCCCGCCCCACAATGCCGTATGATTACATCATGGCATGTACGTATTGTATTCAAATTCAAGTATATGATAACATTTTTTTAAAAATAATATACCAATTATATTATGATGGAATAATACTACTTCATTTTAAATTAATATACATTTTTCTTCTGTCTTACAATTTTGTAGATGGGGCACGTGCCCATAGCACACTGGTACAGTTATACTTAACAATTTTATTTTATGACAATCAAACAGATAAGTTTAAAATAATGCATCATTTCATACTGCAATTAACTGAACTATGCACAATAGCTATAACTGCTGTTTTCAAACTTAATAATATAATATACTTTATAACGTGTTGTTATAATAATAGGTTCAATTTAAAATTTTCCAAATATTCTATTAATTATCTAAGACCTAATAAATTTTAATCTTCCTTATGTTTTCTTAAATAATTAGGTTAACTTAAATTAAATATTATTTCATAAGTCCATTAGGTAAGTGAGGGCCTCACAGTTTTTTTTACATAATTAGTGGTCAGCACAACTAAAAAGGACATACTTCAAAATAATTGATTATCTGCTATTAAATAAAAACTAAAAATTAAAATCTACTTTTTATTTCATTCTACTTTTTCAAGTCATGACACTTTTGTAAAATGTAAATGATCAACTATGTAATGAACAATGAAAAATTGTTTGCTGGCTAAACCGCTAAACAAATAGCAAAATAACACTACAACTACTAATATATTTGAACAGATTATTATAGTAGTGTAATCATTATAAAAAACGGGTAAGTGGATGTCGCTCTGCTGTAAATTAGGTGTCTAGGAAGTCGCTGTAATGGATGGTATTAAGTTTGAATTCAATGATATCATATCATTGTACACAAAAAACGCCTATGAGAGGAGACGCTATGTCAGTCTAGGATATTTTATATTGTTATGAATTATTATTAATATGGTAGGCGATAAGTAGAATTAATATTATTCTTAAATTATCAGTGGTGCAGGAAAAATATTATATTAGTCTATATTATATTATTATATTAGTTTGTTTTGGAACCGAATTACAATAAAATGATAAACGTTATTCATTGTGTTAATGAGCAATTTTGACCAAATTTGAACTTAAAATGTCAGTTGAAAATAACTGCATAAGTGGAACCTTGTTTTAAATTAACAATCCTTAGTTATAAAAATTGAAAAATTTATATTTTCAACTAAAAAATCATTTTAAATTTCAACTGTCAAAATTTGAATTATGAAATAATATTTTTCAACTGTTATTTAAACAATATATCAAGAGTATTATATTAAATTTTCAAGCTTTTTGACTCAACCAATACAATTTTATTGACATCTATAGAAAAATTAAATTGTAAATGTTCGTTAACAGCTTAAAACAAGTCAAAATATTTTGAAAAATTTATCAAGTATATGAAGTGATGAAATTAACATATGGTGTAAATTTCAAGTATCTGCAGTAATTTGTTTTTGAATTACGACAAAATAAGAAAATCGCCACAAGAGAAATCGAGTGAATATCCAATGTTCTAAAAATTTCAACTTCAAACGCTCATAAAAATTTAATTTGACTTTCCGGTAGAAATATTTTTGATAAAGTTAAGCAAACTATAAAAAAACTATATAAAAAGAAAATTTTTTATGAATTTCTAACTAAATATAATTTGCTAATTAGCGTGATTTTTACAAGTTTTGTCAAAATTCTAATGCTTTAAAAACAAACGCTTATACATTTTTTTATAAACATTAAAAGAAAAAAACTAAGTAATAATAATCGAACATTTCATATGCAGCCTATAAATAGTTCAATATGAGTCAAAATATTTTTTAAATTGTATGATGCATAGAAAATGCTACAAAAACACAGTGAAAATTGCATGTATATTTAGTAATTTTTTTTGAGTAACACTAAAAACAAAAATCTATTTTTTCGAAAACTTCCCATTTTTCTTCAATTTTTTATTTGTTTTTCTTGTCGCTTTTGAAAACTATCGGGAATTTTAAATTTAAACCTCCCGAATGCGTCAACTAGATTCACTTTTATACCAGAAAAGTTGCTGTTGAAGAAAATCAAAGCACTTTTACTGAACCAAACCATGATGACAGAAACAAAAAAAAATAAATATAAAAACACACATTATTGTATATCATATATTCGTTGCTTCGCTCAGAATCTAAAAAAAACGAGTTTAATTGGATCTCATATCATTAACATTTCTCATATACTGTCTTTTAATAAAAGATTAAGTAGATAATAATTTTTTTTTTTAGTAGGTAACTCGAATTAACTTATAAGGTATGACATGAATAATATTCAAAATAATAATGTGTTAATACAGTGAAACTTCCATACGACGAAGTAGAATAAGCAGCAAAAAAAAATCGTAATATGCAGAAATTCGTTTAATAGAATTACGTATTTTTTTCAACTATTTTTAAAAATGTTATTGTGTGTATGTATATGCTTCTATGTTGTATAATATGTTATGTAAAAAACAACATCAAATATAATATTACAGTTTAATTAGTTTTTAATTTTATAATTCAGAAGAAATAATTAAACTATTTTGTTTGCTTATTATTTTTATAAATTGTACTTTTTTCGTAAAAAGTTTCTATATCATTAAGTTTTAAAATACTGCAATAAAATGTATCAGTTTGCCTACCTCCGATGTCTCATCTTTATCGGATACATTGTTCATGTACAATTTTAGAACTATATGTCTAAAATTTGATAGTGACAACATTTACAAAAACCAGTTTTTATCAAATAATTATTTCGTGATATAGAAACATCAGATTCGTTATTTGGAGATAAATTTACGTGTGATTAACAATGAGGGTCTTGGTTCTCAAAAATAATTCGTTAAATAGAATATGTCATTAAATGGAAGTTCGTTAGATGGAAATTTCACTGTACTATTCAGATTGATTGTTTAAAAGAAACATGCTTTAATAATATTAATTTGTCTATAATATTAGGAGTATTAGACTACATTTTTATGAGTTTATTTCCCTTTTAAAACTATTTTCATTATACATTTGATTTTATATTTTTAAGTGAAACTCGGTTTTGTGAGCACTATAACTTTTCATTAAATGGGTAAAATTATTTATTTTCTCTTGTGTTTTTAACAAAGCTGATCAAATGATGATACAGGAGAGTCTAGGTAATCCGATCATCGCTAATACGGAAAATCTATATTTCGTACTTCAGTACTCATGTATAATGTATATATTCGGGAATACCCATGATTAATGATTGAGATAATATCGTTTCGATTACATATGTAGTGTGTTTGTATTATTTTTTCAAGTGAGTTCAGTCTTATTTTCTGTAAATTTGTATTGATATATGTATATATTATATAATACATATATCATAATAATAGCAATAAAAATGTGTAATGCAAAATTGTAAATCAATACATTTTGAATTTGTATAAATACATAAGGTGTTTTTTATTTACATTTATTAGTAAGTTAAAAAAACGTCATTAGTTTAATCCGGATAGAGTCCGGTCTCACCTATAGTCTGGGTTAGCGAGACTACTGTAAGTGTAACATAGTGTTTACACGTGGTAGTGCGATGTTTATTCTTATTTGATATTCGCCGCACTAGACTCTAATATATATGTAGGTTTGTTAAAGATTGTTAAATCATTTAAAATGTAATAAAAATGTATTACCAAACTGTAACTCAACTGAAATATTGTTATCTGTAAATGACAATACTTTTTGTACTACTGGTATATATTGTTTATTTAATGATAGTTTTAATAATTTAGATATTAAATCATATGTTTTAAGATCAGTTATAAAACTTTTTTTTTATTTATGATTATGCAATCATTAATCTTATTTTCTAATTTTGTTCATACAAATTTAGATGATAATAAAGGTTTTGGTATAGGTATTCTGGTATTTAAAAAAGCTTTTAAATTAGTCAATCATAAAATTGTATAGGATAAAATGAAGTACGTACTGTGGAAGTAACCTAATAGAGGTAAAGCTTTTTTGAGTAATATTAGAATAAAATCGAACATTTCAAAAATGACAGAGAATAGTATTTTAGAGGGGATGATAATAAAATATAATATCAATATGCCTAACCTTCAAAAATATTATAATATTACATTTTTGGAATATTTGGTTTTACTCAAAGATAACAAAAATGATTTTAGGTAAAATATTTTATCTATGTTAAGTATAGGTCTGAGAGAGAAAACAAATATTGAACTGACATTTTCCTAATGAAAAGCTTAAATGATAAAGTCACATTCAACATATAACAAACATGATTTATATGTTACTTAATATATTTAAGAGTTTAAGATACATTTTAAGAAAATAATTTTTAAGTATAGTTCATATAAATCATGCTCAATAGTCAATAATTAATGAGGTATGGTATAGAAATCTGGGGTGGGACATACATTATGCATTTAAAAATATTAAAAGTTGCTTTGTGCACATTAATTAAAACAATTTTAAAAAAGCAAAGTTTTATCATTCCACAGAAAATGTATTTAATGATTTTAATGTTTTTAATTTAAACGCTCTTTACTATATAGGTGTAATTTTATATAACGTCAAACGTTGATGTATCATCTTTTAAACTACAACATGATAACTACATTTGTCTAAAAACCCTTAGTAATTTTAATTATGTAAAAGTAAATAAGCAATTTGTATAAATGAATACTATAAATGTTGGTATTCATTTATGGAAAAACTTAAAATGAATGTAAGTAAATTAGCCAGATAAGTATGTTTGAGTAGGTATATAAGCTACAAGCAAACATTCATTTACACAAACATAATATATTATATATATTATAGATTATATAGAAGTATATTTTATTCCTTTAACCAACTCTTAATACAGAGGAAAAATAAAAAAATTTTCTATTCTCGTTAGCAACAACAAAATGCATGTTATAGCCAGCCTATAGCAACCTATATGGATTAAAAAACAAAGCTATAAGCATTCTCCGAGTCTCAAAGACTGTGTGCTCAAAATTTGTTACCAATTGGTTCAATAGTTTCCAAGATTACTGATTACTAACAAACAAACAATCATTTTTATATAAGAAGAAGATAATATGTAATATGCATGACAAACTAACTTTAAATATGAAAATAGTTAAACAATTTTTAACTGCCTAGTAAATATTTTCTTTGGCTCTATTGAACTTAATTTAACACTATAACTAGTATAAAGGATAAAATTTAAAAAAGTTACTTTAAAATATCCAGGTTCTAGATCGTCACTGGCAGTTTCTACTTCTTCAGCACCAGCATTAATTGCGTGTTCTATACAATCTTCTGTTGCGTTTGTCAAATCAGCAGATGGTTTAGCTATTAGAATTCCTTTGTGAATAAACAAATGCTTAGCTCCAGAATCACAATATGCTAAGCTTTAAATAAAATACAAAACAACTAATTACTACATAAATTAGATGGTTTAACTAAATACTTTAAAATGATCAGTTCTTTGAATATAATACAATTCACACTGTTCAGATTCAGATTCAAAATGTTTTTTAAATTTTTATTTTATACCTTAAAAACACTGGGGGAAAAAAAAACAAAAAAAAGTGAGGAAATACGGTAATTTTTACATAAAATCATGTTTTGACAAAATCGTTGAGGCAAAAAGCTTAGAAAATGTAATGCAAGCTTCCTAATATATTGTTTCAATAGCAGTTGAAAAACTTTAAAAATAAACATGCGCAATTTTTTTTATAAGCATTTAAAGTTAAAATGTTGGCAAATTTATCAAATTGAAAATTTACAAATTATTTTGAAGTTGAAAATTTAGAAACTGCTCAACTTTAACAGCTAAGGATTGAAAATTAAAATAAGGTTCCATATAAGATAAGTAATTATTTCTGTAACCAAAAAATATAAAAATACAAATTTATTTGTATTTATTTTAAGTTCAAATTTGGATGAAATTACTTATTAAAACCAAGAATAATGATTTTAGTTATTTTGATGTGATTTAAAAATATTATTTGTGAGCACTTGAAACTTTTACAGTATATTATTATATTTTAAGCACACAATGAAGTTTTCAAACCAATATTTTTGGCATAAATAAATTTAGCGTCCTGTAGTACTAATACCTAATTGTAAAATTAATTACTTTAATCACAATAATTCATGAAATATACTTAGTATTATTATAAGCTGACAGACTATCTTTGCTCAGAATCCTTTTACCTTATACAATGATTTTTATCATTTAATTTAAGTTTAAAACATCCATTACAGTGGCTTTCGAGACATACATATATAATTTATTATTTCATTTAGTCGAATATTGTGTGAATACTATTTATCACAAATAGGTTGGTATTCTAGTTTTTAGACGTTAATTTAACAAGTTTATTATCTCTTTTTTCTAAAAATACTTGATATTTACTCTGTAAAAAAAGAGCATATTATTTTTAAGCCAATAACAGATTAAAATATGAACTATTATAACAATAATAAATAAAATAGAGTTGTCATTGAGGTTACTGTATGGATATTGTGTAGAATTTGAATTCAATGATAAATAATTGTGTACAAAATTCTGATTGGAGACAAGACTATTTCTAAGTATATTTAATAATTTATATATATTACTGCACATTATTTATTTATTATTTATTATTAGTTATGGAAGTACATAAGTATGTTGAACAAATTTTGAGAATAATATTGCATAATATATTTTATAAATGTCGTTCATTCCAAAGTAAATAAAGACATACTGGAGGACAGTATGGATAAGTTCATGGTATAAATAGCTTAATGTGATAAATATTTCTAAAATGTCATTGTATACAGAATACAGATGGATAATTATAAAATACATAACGGTGACAAAAGTTTCAAGTCCTTGCAATTGATAATATTTTATAAATTACAACAAAATAACTAAAATCATTATTTCACACATCCGATTTTGTCAATATTTAAACTTTAAATGTCTAATATTATGTCGCATATTTTTTTTTAAATTGTTTAGTTGTAGAAAGAACAAGTTATGAAGGACTAAAAAATAATTTACAAAAAAATTAATAAATATGAAAACATCATTGTAAAACCAATCATTCCACTAAGAATTTAATAGGGTCTATTTAAAACAGTTTTTATGATATATATATTGAGAACTGTTTTATAAAATATGATTTATTACATTTTAAAATTCTTACCCTGATTTTCGTACTAAAGTATTTAAATTTTGCTTTAGTAGTTTTGCATTTTCTGTCAATGATTGAATCAGTATAATTGAACCTCTAGGTCCTTTAATTTCATGCCAATGTGGATCTGCTTTACTATTCGACTAAAAAAAAAAAATGTATAAAAAATAAACTACATTTTGTAGTCAATATATTTTTAACACCCATCAGTTTTTATATTTAACAGACTATTACATTAGGTATGTAAGAATTCAATGTTATTTAAATTTAAATTTAAATATGGTTTTATCAATAAAGTAATAGCAAAACTACAAATAAAAAACAGTTATATTTATTTCTAGATGGGTGTTGGTATTTTTAATTACAACAAATATTTAAAATTTTAGTCTGTTAAAAAAAAAAAACATATCGGATATGAAAAATAATTGCTAGATTTATTAACTAATTTTTGTACATGTGTTTTTATAGTATTTAAGATAGTATCTTTCGGCATACTGTTCTTTTTAGCCATTTCAATGATTGATGCCAACTTAGAGTTGGTTTCAGGATTTGAATCATTTTGTTCTGAAAAAAAAAACCATTATTTTTTCATAATTTTTTTAATTTCTAATCTGTGTTTGAAATATTTATTTTCAGATCTAGGTGACTAGGTATTGTGATATTTTTAAAATATCTAAAATATAATACTTTGATTAAATTAATCATATAAAATATGATTAGGTATTTTAATTGTACTTTTATTGTGAGAAGCAATTTCAAGTTTAATTCAAGTACTTGAATTTATATTTATATGTTGATAAACTTAACTAAAATAGGGAAAATGCATTAACCTCAGTGTTACAATTTGAATCCAAACTATAACCAATAACCATTGCTTAATTACAACATAAAAAACCAATTTAAAATTAATAGACAATAACAAAAATGTAATAGACCAAACTAAAAACAACTAAGAATAATTAAAAAAGAAGAGAAAGCAGATTTTGTCTGATAGCATACATATATCACATAAGAAATTTTGCAGTACTATATAGCATATTATATTGGTGTTATGTAAATTATAATATTAATTACAATGTTTTCATATGAGTAAATATATTGATATTTGAAACCGTAAAATTAAAATATGTATAATAATATTATTAATTAATAGGCATGAGGTAAGTATGTAAGTGATCTATGCACGGCAAAACGCTTAGCAAAACATTAACCGTAATCTGAATTGAATTGTTAATAACAAAACGCAAACATTACCCCTGATGGCTAGTTTCATTTGACGGCTAAACCTGGCAAACAATA
This sequence comes from Myzus persicae, assembly GCF_001856785.1. Lineage (NCBI taxonomy): Eukaryota > Metazoa > Arthropoda > Insecta > Hemiptera > Aphididae > Myzus > Myzus persicae. The sequence continues at coordinate 68,505 of NW_019103955.1, forward strand.
GTGATTTCTGTTGGTCGTTGGCTCCTTTTATGTGCTTAATATTGGACCATTTGTTGTGACCAGCATTTCTCTTAAGCACTATATTACTTAAGGCAGCTCGACAGTGATCAGCTGCTTTGAAAAATGTATATCTGTACATTATAGAATGAACATAAGATGTGTATTTCATAAATTTTAATACTGCAAGCTATTAAATTGTTATAATAAATTTAAATAAATATTAAATCTTAATTTTTAATATTTTCTTTAGAAACACAAGGCTATACAATTCGGTGATATGCAGTATCAGTTAGGTACTATCTGTTATCATTGACAATAAACTTAAAGATAACACAGAAAAATATAACTATAGATATTATACAACATAGCCGTCTTTCGTCTTTCATTGCGTACCATATTTTGGTAAGTACCTTGTCGTGGAAATTGTGGAAACCACTAGCTGTACCTATGCAATATTGAAAATTTTGAAGGAAGAAATCGAGCGTTTAAGAGGATGTTACACCTGCATTTATTTTCTCCGTCTTACAAATGTACAACAACGCAAAAACTTTTTTGCGCGGAATAGAACCACTCAGGCTGTAGTGATAGCTAACACTCCAAATTAATATACAATGTAGTTCAGAACATTACCTGTGAAATGTAGCTTTAATTTTTTTGGTATCACTTATACAAAAAAAGTTCTTATTGTTTCAAAATCTCTTATTTTTATGATATTTCAAACTTAAATAACTTTTTTTGTACTTCCAACATCTAAAAAATAAAAACAATATTTCACAGCCAAAGTCCTCCTTTTTATATGGCGAAAATTTCATTTCTTAGTTAGAAATGTATGATTGTTGCCTCCTCGTTTTTACCCCCGCTCAAAGCAAGTTTTGCCATGTTTTATAACTGTAAGACGAAGACAACACAATATGCTTGTGTAGCGTCCTTTGGAGCATTTATTGATCCATGTTTATATATATTAGCAATTATTGTTTGCTTGACAAATCAGTAATCTCCGTTGACTTCAATGATAAGAACAAGACCGCAACTAATTATTTTATACACAGATATTATATAATATTGTATATTATAGTTATTGTATTGGTATATTCTTATTCTATGGGCGTATATGCGGTTTCATATTATATAGTTTTTGTTCTATGAATATAACAGAGTGACCATCACGGTATTGGAAGACTGTCCAAGTGCCAATTTGGCTTAGAAGTTAGAACATTGACTTATTATTGTTCTATGCTGAACATTTTACGCTACACATCACTACAATACTACATAGAACATTCTACATAAAAATAGGTGGGAAAGTGGGTACCGTATTGCTGTACAGTGGTCGTGTCTGGAGAGATCACTGTTATGGATATGTTAAATTTGAATTCAATGGTATAAAATTAAGAATTATAGTATTTGAAAAACGATTCTGAGCGAAGGCGGTCTACCGACTGCCACCCTGAATTTACTAAGAATGTTTTATGATATTGCTATTAAATTAGATTAGGTAACCTAATTTATTTTACTATTAGTATTATAGTTGGTTGAATTAATTGTTGTATATCATTCTGTTATAATATACTTTAAAAGTTTCAAGTAACTCACGTCTCACACTAATAATATTATTTAATCATAACAGAATAACTCTTTTAAATATCTATCGAACTTTGAACTCAAAATACATATTAAAAAAAAAATTGTGATAATGTATTGTTTAGTTGTTGGTTACAGTATGAACTACTTGTGAGAAATTAATTTTTAAATTTACAATTCTTAACTCTAAAAATTGAGCAATTATACATTTTTAACTACAAAATAATTATAGCATAATTTCGAGATTTTCGTAAATTTTGTTAAAATTTGAACTTAAAATGCTTACAAAAAAAAATTGTGTATGTGTATCTTTGATATTTTCAACCACTTTTATAACAACTTATGAAAAATCTTAAATTTTCAAATTTTTTGAAAATTTTTCTTGGCATTTATAGAAAATTGAAAATGTGTAATATAATGTAAGTAACTCAAAACAAGTCAAATATTTTTAATAATAAGAAAATTATATAGTAGCTATAAACTTCATTTGGTTACAATTTTAGGTATCTACAGTTATCTATGCGTTTTTGAAAGACAGCAAAATAAGAAAATCGTCCAATAAAAATGAGTTATGTAATTCAATAACTGTACGCTAATAACCATTGTCGTTGAATCGTTTTGTTTAATAAAAAAACAATTAATTACTTAATTTAAGTGTAATATTGGTAAATATCCAATATCGAAAATTTTCAAATATACCCCAATTAAATTATATGACATTGTAAACAAAACGTATGAAGAATCTTGTATGAAATTTTCAAATCTTATAAATAGTTTTATAATTTATTTATTCTAATTGTGTAATTAGTAATTATAATATAAAATTGAAACACCTTTCTTATATGTTCAGAATGACTAAGTATTAAAGAAGGTTTTAGTGTATAAGTAATACGTCTTAAAAGAATTAATTGGATTCTCGGAAATAATAAAAACTAAATGCTTTTCGTTGGTAATTGCATCATTTGATAAAGGCTGATCCGATTTGGCTAATTTTTTGTATTACCTAACCATGTAATCCAAATATAAATAAGGATTTTACGAAAAGACAAATTAGAAAAGTTGGCCAAAAAATTAGATAACTAAAGAAAAACTAAAAGTGCTTTTTTGACTGAATGCAATGACTGATCAACGTCAAGCCTAAATTATGGTAGCTGGAGACTTATATTTTTTCATTTTGTCACAGGCACATTATAATATATAGCCATGTAATAGGATATGGGTACCTAATCTTTAATATAATAAATTATATCATTTATGAGCTAAAACTACGTAATATACATTCTCCAAATTTCATCGAATCTATTGATATACTTTTTACCTCAATCGGTCAATTTGTTCAAAAGTTATTTTAACAGAATACACCGAAGAATCATATATATCATGCATAAAAAAGAAGATATTATATATTTTTATAACTGTATAAAACCTTTTTTTTTTATGAAATTTGTACATTTGGTTACTCTATTATAGCTCGAATATTTATAAACATCATGGGTTCATTAGTTCGTGATCGTGAAAACAGTTTTATTTATTATGAAATTTATTATATTGTATTGGAAATTTCTCAGTAAAGTATACTATGTATCACATATACCTACCCTTCTGTCATCAAACTCATGCACGTGGCATACCTCATCATACGCCTTTTTATTTTGATATTCTCATTGAGAACATTTGAACAACAGGACGTCCAGGCGAATACCTTCAATAATCAGTAGATAGGGGACATACGATATGGCTATATTATATAAAATATGTATTATGAATTAATGACTAATAAGACTATTAAGTATTATTGATATATAACCACAATTGGTCGTTAGTCATCGTTTGTCATTATACATTTATACCTATTAATGGGTTCAGTTTTACATGTTAGCGTTTGCATTTTTTCCATAGTTTGCCATAATGTATGATGAGAACAGACAGAAAAAAGAGTAACATAACATAATTTTCTCTTTATTCATTTAATATTAAAATGTATTTTATTTATTAAATAATTTACGCGAGGGCAAGGGTACAGTTAATACGGTATAGGTATTAAATATAATTATATAAATTCTGTTGATGGGTACTACAGATATTATACTGTATTACTGAATATATTATATGAAGTGAACATAATTCATGTATAAAGTTATATAATACATTAATTTTATTATGGCACAGTAGTACAGTACTTTAATTTCGCCTTTTTATCCATAAACAAAATCAAAATCTTTCAAATCATTAGGTATAGAAATTAAACATGCGATATATTATACATAGGGTACCTGGGTACCTAGCTAAAAAGAGTTTAAACAATTTTTTTTCAATTGTGTTTTGGTCATAGGACATAGATATTAGAAATATTATACAACTAGATAACCGTATTTTACAGTAACAGTTGTAACCGACATTTATAAATCAGGCATTGTTTATAATTATTTTAAAACAAACAGCTGGTCCAAATTCGACCACACAACGAACCAATACTAATAAATGTTTTGTAATGTACAACGTTTTTAAACAATGTTTCTCAGTTCCATTGAATAAATCTTAAGTTTCTATAAGCTTTTGCATAAATTGTATTTATAATATGTGCATTCAAAGTAAGGTCTGACGAGAATTGATAATAAAATATCCAAGTCATTAATTAATACCTATTATTTTAACCACATTTAATTTCACATTATAAATTCCGTATTCGGGCATCACCCATTTGTACCAAAATAAAAAAGGTATGTTTTTTTCCGGGAGTCCATTTACGCTAAATGTACCTGTGTATACATTTGCAATATAAGCAAGTATATTAAATTTTTTTTTAATCATACTCAATAATACGAGTTTTTAAAAATAATATCACTAATATCAGTAATACTTATTTATCCAGACAACAATCAATAAATAGGTTAGGATATATTTTTAAAATCATATAGGCTATAATAATAGTTAATATAGTGCACATTTTTTATAAAATATAATATATTTGTATATTATGTCTTCGACAGACAAAGGCTTGCATATTATGCGGCAGTTATATTTTGTCGTAGGTACAATAGTTTTGCTGGGCATATTTTATTTAAAAAACGCCACAGTTCAATATTTTTATAAGAAGCATATTATTCCAATATATATATATTTATTACACTACATAGTACATAGGTAATATACTTGTCTGTATTTTGTTTATTTTTGTTAGTATAATTAATATACTAAGAATGGAATGTACGACAAGCAAAAGAGGAAAAAATATGGTTGAAGACAATGTTCAGCTATACATATCTATACATTTGTATATATACCTGAACGTTTTGATGAATAACGATATCCGATAACATAGTATAGCTGTTACATCGCACTATCGCAGTATCGTACTTCTCTACAACTTAATAAAACTGATATTATAAAACTTGTTTTCAGTCTGTCTACGCAATAGTATACACAATTTTAAAATCTATAGAATAATGAAAATAACTAATAAATATATTAAATAATGTTTACAGCTAAATTTGGCGTAAAATTAACTGTCGGAAAAACATACCTTTTTTGTTTTAGCGTAAATAGGCTGTACACAAAATGAATTAATTTTTCTGGCCCAAATGGGTAATTCCCGTGTATTAACTTACGTATTATTGTTCGTTATATAATTTACCGAACCGTTCAGAATCTAAAATAGGTACCTACCTAACCTATACCTTATTAACCCTAGCTACATGCATAGAGAACAACAAAAATATTTGTAAATTTACTTGGCTTATATATCAATAAGCTGTTACCTAAGTATTTTTAAAATTTATATAAATATATAAAAAATAATTTTTATTGAATGTCATAAATTTGGAAGCTTTAAAATAAAATTGTTCATAAACCATGATTTACTTTTTTCTCTGATCAATGCGCTCTGGTGTATACTGATATATTATTTTATTTTTTATTTATCTAAAATTTCAGCATCTAAGGTCATTCATTTTTCCTCATCTTTATATAAAGTTTATGTATAACATTCCGGTACCACAAAACTCGTATACCCAATGATTATTCGTCAATCGTTGAGCTCTACTAGTCGTGTGTAAGGTATTTATTTGTAAAGGGTCGCCGTAAATTCTCCGAGTAGCTCGTGGTTTCCAATTAGTTGTCGGCAAAAGCGGCATGAGTCAAAGGAAAATTGGTAAATATACGAGTCATGTAGGAGTGAATTAATCGTTAGTCAAAACACACACAAGAATCGGATAGTGATGTATATATTGATGTTTCAGACATTGCCATCGGTACCTATCTATAATAGTAGTTGTTAGTAAAACCTTAACCTTTTTTAAAAATATGTACAATTTTTTTTCATGGATGTTTGAAATTCAAATTTTGACGAAATTAGATACTAAACAAAAATAACGAAATCAGTTATTTTGCTGTAATTCTAATGGTTATAAATACTCGTAAATACTATATAGTATTTATAATCAATGGCTTAACTATTAACTATATTAATTGTTATTATAACAACACAGTAGTGGTTGATATTATTATTATTATTCTATTTTCGGAATGATGAAAATATGAAATAATTAATAGGCGACTTTCTGGACACAAAGTTATTTTTTAATTGTATATAAAAATAAAATGGAAAATAATAAATTAAATACTTCCTGGATAAAAAACTATGTAATATAATATATTGTACATAATGCGTACCGTCGTTGACACAAAAATATCTCCCATGTGCAAAAACACGGGTTTTCCGGAGACGAGAAAAATGTTTAAAAATAAAAATCACATAACAGTTATTTTATGAACGATTTATGGTAGGTAACTCACATACTAGTCCATATTAATATATTAACAATTATATTAAAATAATCGTTATTCATTATAAGTTATAATGAGTAAACTCCGAGTTTCAGCCTTAAAAACTAATGTACACGTATTTGTACGTACTCGTGACTCGCGAGTTATACATTTTTAAATATTTGTAGATCCGTAGCATAGGTAACTGTGACACTGTGTAGTGTTTAGAAATGCCACAATTAGAACCTGCAGGTTGCAACTATGACATAGACCAGGGGTGGGCAACTTTTTATCTGGTCCGCGCTACATTTTCAAATTGCGTTAAGTATAGGTATACCGTATACAAGTCGATTTTGCCGCGTTGTCATTAGAAGCCACACATCCTCAAAACTCTCACTAAACTGCAAATAACTATTTATATTTAAATATTTAATTAAATTATTTTCAATAACGCTTTTTGTATTACCTATTTCATTATAGACAAAATAAATGCTAATTAAAAGTATATTTTGAATGATTTTTTTTTTTTTTTGATTTCTATGCTCTGGCCCGCTAGATTTTAAATTTCTAAAAATTTAAGACTTGTCAAAGGGCATAGGTATATTTTATAAGGGTCCTATTATATTTCTATTACACATTTTAACATTTAATTAAACATTTTTTTGAAATAAATTATCGTACTTATTGCGTTGAGATTGGTACCAACATTTTTGTTTTAATGTGAACTTGAAATGTATTTATAAATATAATTTACAATAATTAATACCGATATAATTCTATGGTATTTGTAATTTGTATAACAGATCTAAGTTATTCTTGAAAATGGTTTAAATATTTGGGAGATTGTAAACTGCTGCAAATAAAAGTTTATCATAACACAATCTGCGACAAACCCGAAAAGATAGTAAGAAGTTAGTATAATATAAATTATAAAAACTTCGACAATGTATTTACGAACTAAGTAAGTACACTAGTAAGTAGATAGTATTATCACAAGTACCTAAAGGAACCGATATATTTTTCTAGTATGTTATGTTAAGACTTAAAAATACATTTGATTAGCTTACCAATTTGTACGCAATACATGCCAACAATAACGTAATATCAAACATAATTAATTAAGCGATAGGTCATAGATGTTGGTAAATAATAACACATAGGTTTAATATATGATTTATGTAGGTAACTACCTATACATTATTTAAGTACTTATACAATAAGTTTTCAAATCGATAATGTATATTATATAGCAGTAGCGGCGTAAACATTTTGAGTCTTTGAAACAAATTGTACATTTTTAATATTTTTACCACCAACCATCCCCTTTATTACATCAAAATGATAATTTACTATGTTGAAGCTATGAAGCAATTGCTTCAAATATTATTATATCCCGCCGCCACTGTTATGTAGTATAAAGGTAGTAGGCAGTAGGATTACAAAATACATTTCTGCAGTTTGTATAATGTATCTTATCAGTTTTGTCGTAGATTGTATTTACCTAAGATCATACACAATAATCTAAGATATCGGCTTTTAGAAAAAAACCATAAGGGTAATTTTACCACAGTTTACACATACAGCCAGACGTTTTATTAGGTCTATATTATTTCCAAAACATCATAAAATACCATATAGGTTCCATAATATCTACAATATAATAATTACACTGTGCTATATAGCACATTAGTAATATCGTCTATCACACTTACTTCACTTATTACTAGGTATACATTTATGCACTTGTACGCTCTACAATCTTTATGGTAGATTTACAAAAAATTGAGTTTTCAAATGCTCATAACTTGTTTCGTACTTAATTAAATTATCAATAAAAGCCTTTGAGATGTCCTAAGGCTTAGATAATAGTCTTACCTGTACATTTTAAAATAGGTCAATAATTCAATCTAATTTTTAAAATAATAAGTCAAATGTATAATTTTGAATGTAAGTTTGAAATTTTCTTTTTTTGAAAGACCGATAAAACCCAATAATATGTTTGTTAGTACTATTCTACAACTAGCGTTATCTCATTTCTTTATTATATTCAGTATTGTATATTAGAATCTCAATGCCTCAATGATAGTACGTTCGTATAACGTATAGGCCCTATAGGCATAGTTATTAGCCCGTATTTATAGCCTTATAGGTATTAAATATTAATTCTTACTATAATAAATTATAAAATAATTTTGTTCAGTTTCGGGGTCAATTTTTTATATTTTTTTTGTATGGCGCTAGACTGAGTTATCAGTAGAAACTAGAATTAGAACTTAAAAAAAAATACCAACAGGTTAATCAAATACAGAAAATTCTGTGGAAATAAATTTGTATTTATCTTGATTACGTTTGTAATCGTCTATATTTATTGTCCTCGTTCATCGGTAAACCCCTGTCAGACAACGTACGTATTACATAAAAATAGTATCCTACGAAAACGCGGTGAATAGTGAATACGACGAGTAGGCACTAATGATTTATATTCTGATCAGCATGTTCGAATTGCGTTCAATGCGATGAAAATAAATACAAGCTCTTCGAATTTGTTGAACCATGTTTACTTGTTAACCCGTATATTTAGCAATTTAGGTACATAATGTATTAATATAATATTATGTCTATTGTCTATTTTAAAAACATAATTTTTAAATTAATTGGAAAATGGAAGTGTACATTTCTATTTTTGTGGTTCTCATTTCATAAGTTATTATGAAAAAAAATATAACGTAGAATCTATTTTAGTCTAATAGTGAATTTTTATTTATAATACTTCTCCAAACAGCAAACTCAAAGAATTTAATCAAATCTATTACGTATACACTATAAAACTTTTCAGTTACCTACTGAACGATTCCGTTATCGTACTCGGAAGTTTTTAGTAGGTATTTATTTAGATATAATCAAGTCAATAACAAGTGTAATTTTGTAGAAACGATTAGAAGACCAAGCTCAAATAGTGACTATCAATTGCGATTAGCTAAAGAACGCAATAAAAATCACTTCGAAAATCATCGGTAGTCGGTACCTAAGTAGGTATATATTGGTTAGATCTTAGATCCCTACTCTTAAATATGTACATTTTATTGTTAAAAAAACCAAAGGATTTACTGTACTCACTCCAATAACAAATTACATTTTTAAATTCATATCTTGTTTAAAAATGTATTTGTACCTATAACTTTTTACATTTATAAATGTATTCGTCGTTAAATAAAATAAAGAGGTATGATTATTGCATAAGAATAATAATTTAATTTTTGTTATAATTTATAGTTATCAACAAGGTTTGTATTTAGCCATAATTACTGTAGTAAAGAACAAAATTTCTATAAATCAAAATTTTTGTTTCGTTCTTGTGTGTGATTTGTGGTGTAAACATTTTTAACAAAATATCTATGAACTTAAAATAGTAACTAGGTACCTAAAGAGTTCGAATATAATCTACTTATTGGGCACCAGAATAAGATAACCAATAAGTGTATTATACTTACACTATTTTCTGTAATACCCTTTTAATTATTATTTAGAAAAGGAGAGATTGCAGACCATTCAACCACCTCCACCCCGAATCCCAGCACTGTGAGGCGATGACAGTACATTAATGCAAATTTCAGTACCACTGAATTCCGCTGGCCAGTAGTCAGGAACGTCACGATATTATTCATTCCATGATAAGTAGAAACTTGAAAATATATAATTAATAATCACGGATTAATCCGTGGAAATAATAGACATTGAAATAGGCATTTTATTAATTTTATATGATTTCTTTAATCTACAGTGATCACCGATTAATAATAATAATAATAATAATAATAATAAAGTGATAGGCACTTGGGCAATTAACGAAATTAATAAATTTAACATGTGGCCAAATTATATTAAAAGATCGTCTTTCGTTATGTTTGAATAAAATCGATTATAGCGCTACACGGCAGGTCGATATACCTATATATATTATATCCATGTCATGCGCTTATCAGTTATCACGTATTTACGTGCGGCAGTAGTGGTGGTGGTGGAGGTAAGAGTCGAAACCTCCGTAAAGCGCGATCTCCATGAAAACAACGTAGTAATACCGCACTATCCCGCGGCCGCCGGCGCCTGTAGAGCACATAATTGTGTTTTCCAAGACAACTCGGAATCCGCTGTGACGCTGTCTCGCAGTCTCGCAGGGGAGTTTAACGTGGACGGTCGTGTCCGCTCGTCTTTCTTCTCGCGTATCCGCACTGTCTACAATTATAATATTGTATTCATTATTTCTGATACGGCTATTTTACTTCATTTTTGCGCTCGTTGTCCGATCCGTTCGATTATTTTCTTCCGAATCGATTTATTATTTTTTTTTAAAAATATTTTTTTTTCAACCTGCCGTTACGCGCTCGCAAGACTCACCGCTGTTGTTTCGTGTTTCAAGATTCGAGAGCAGCGGCACCATACCGTCGCTCGAGCTGACTTCCTTTTACTCCGGCGAGTAACCGTAGCTGCACCGTCGACTTCGGTGGCGGTAGTCGCAGGAAGTCTCGCCGCCACACAGATCATCTGGCCATGGCTCCCCGATCCAAATCCAAAGCGAAAGGGGCCTCGAAAGCGGCCCCCAAAGCGGCCCCCAAAGCGGCCCCCAAAGCGGCCCCCAAAGCGGCCCGTAAACCAGCCCGTAAACCAGCCCGTAAACCGGGCCGTAAACCGGGCCGTAAACCGGGCCGTAAACCGGCCGGTAAACCGGCCCGTAAACCCAGAGCAAAAGCAGCCGCGAAGGAACCGAAAACCAAAACAAAAGGGCCGCTGACGGAACCTCCAATGCCGCCTCGAGATTGGACTCCATTTGCAATAGGTAAACAGTCCGACACACATCCGCGCACAATGGCTTTGGCGCGAATTCACGCGTCGTACGTTCTCGTTCATCGTTTGTTGCGTCGCGCCTATGTCGAATACGCCCGGCGGGTCGTTTACGTTCTGTCTAAAATGCTCATTTGTCGCTTTTGAACGGTCCCCATGGTTCATTGCCTATGTGCGACATCATGTACCGACCTACTCTGCTAGTACCTACGTTATGACAATCGTGTCCGAGGTTTTCTGCTTCTGGCTTGCGCATGGGTCAGTAGTATATTTTTTACTCGTGCTGGTATTCAATGATTAAACCTGTAAAGCGGTGAGAGTGTTGTTTCGTGGTCCGGGTGCCGCCATTTGATCCTCCCCGTTACTACGATTGATGAAATCTCACTAACTATGTACCTAGTATTTTTTGTTTTTACATTTCTACGTTTAGACTGCTTCTGTGTTTCAGTGTTTCTACAAAAATCCAATTTTCTGTCTTGTTGCTTATTTAAATTTAAATTTTATTGTAAATCGAATATTTAGGATATGTATACACTCCTTTATTCTTTAAAAAAGTCGAGGTTTGGACATAAGTTTTGATTCGATTGTAATTTATAATGTCCCTATCATTTTTAAAATTTAAAAATTAGGTACAATTATTTGTTAGTTAAAAATAAAAAAATGCTTGTTTCTGTTGATTACCTACTTATTATATAATGTATATTTTTACATCAGATACTTATCGTTAATTGTTTAGGTAAAAAGTTAGAATTAGGTTATTTGTGTGTCAAAATGAATTTAATACTTTAGTTTTATTTACAAACAATTATTATTTCGACACTGAATCTGTACTATGCTTCTGCAATACTTTTAAGTTTGGTTTTTTTCCAAGTGCTTATAATTTATATAATATACCTATCTATCTTTTGTGTGGTTTTTGTCTGCAGATTAAATTTTATACTTCTATGGTAGGATATTTTTTATTTGTGACTTATCAAATTCCGACTTTTTTTGTACTAGAAATAAACAAAAATAAATGAAAAAATAACAAAGTTTATTGTAACAATTATTTTTGGACTTGCCTTTACTAATAATATTATGTGTATTTTAAATATAACTATGGGTGTTAGCTTGTTAGATTCGTATATAATTATGATGGGTATCTAATTAGGTACCTATTAGAGTGGTAAGTATTATGAATGTTTCATAGAAAATTATTCATTTAACTTTTTTTGCTTAAATTAAAATCTCAGGGAAGATTATCATAACTTTTTGTCATTGTTCAAAGCATCAAATAATTCTGTGAAGGGAACAAATTCAATTTTAATTGCTCAATTTTGATTATATTTATGTAATCATAGGTATGTTATCACAAAAGATATAGTTGTGTACATATATTTTAATAATTAGGTTTGAATCATATTTTATCCTGTTTTTGTTTATAATACGTACCTACTAAACATTTTATACTATGTAATAAAAGCAGAATTGATGTTCATCTACAACTCTTACTTGTGGGTAGCAAAACTTAAACATTGATTAAATGTATTTATAATTGTATGTACTTATGTACTTACTGCTAATATCAGTAATAAATACTTTTTGACTAAAACAATATTCATATATCTTATAATTTAGTAAATCATTTTTTATGATAGATACTTATAAGATCAAAAATTGTAATTTATATGATATATAATGGTTATCTAATACAGTGGTCGCCAACCTTTTGGACTTTGCGGACCACTAAAACCATATTCTAAATTCTATGGACCACTTTTAGCTTTCAATAGCTTATTATATAAATACCGTTCCACTACTGATAAATTTTACACCAAATTAATATAAAAAAGTACATAAGTAAAATAATAAAAAAGGTTTTATTTTTATTTATGACAAAAGTTTTAAGTTTTAATTAAATTTTAATGTGATATTTGTTCCTGTTTGTTTTGAAGAATTTCATGCAATTTTGACTCCAATGTAGTCACAGCAAGTTGTAGAGCTTTACTTATTTCTAGCTGATTTCTTGGTATTTTTCTGCGGACCTCCTAAATTTTCTCGCTGACCACCAGTTAGTGACTGCTGATCTAATAGATTAATCATTATGGCAACTGTTGAATAGTATTATTTTTATTTGTTTTTTAGGTGAGCAAGTCTATTGCAGATGGGAAAACTTTTATTATCGGGCCAAAATATTGAAGCCATGTGATGTTAATGAAGATTATTACTGTGTTCATTACTGGAAATTTCGCAAATCGTTAGTACATCTATATTTTTTAAACTAAAAAAAAATGTATGACTATTAAATCCTTCAATATTTTTTAGTTGGGATATGGTAGTGCATGAGAGTAAGCTACTTAAATATGAAAATAAGGCAAATGAAGCATATGTTAAAAACTACAATGCTTATTTTAGGTAAATATTGAGTTATATTAACTAAAATCAGCTATTCATTTATTAATATACATGTACGTTTTTATTTTTGTAGCAAACTAAAGAGAGATAGATTTAAGGGTTTGAAGATAATAGCCCAGTTAATGGTAAGTAATCAAAACAAATGTATTTGCTAGAAATACTGGGAAAGTAAATTTGAAATAAGATTATTTTATTGAACAAATTAATATTTATGATTTAAATTCAATATAAATTAGTTGGTTGTATAGTTGTTTCTCTCTCACATTTATAGTTATTTATTTATGTGAATTGTTGAAGGTTTTGTTTAATAACTTAATTATTTAATATTTTTAACCTAAACACACGAAAAGTCTAGTTTTCATAGTAATATTATTTATAATAATTTTTATTGCATTTTCCCAATCATGAAATTGTTTGTTGTAAAGAGAATAATAAAATTGTTTCCATTGTTGGGGTACATTTTGAGAATGTACTGCTTATCATTTGTAATTTACTTATCATCCATAGTTTTTAATTGTATCTAGAAATGTAGTAATGGTTGTTTGGTTCAACGTTTAAAGCAAATTTTTATTAAATATATTATGTTTGTGATAAAAATGTTATCTTGATTTTAGAGGTGGCCAATAAAACACAATAGGGTATAAAAAACATCTATAACATTTTAATATGTAATTTATATTTCCTTCATTGAATAATAATAACTGTAGAAGCTTATAATATGTTGTGTGGTAAATTTTTTCTTGGATAGAATACTCTAGCATCATGTACACTAAGGTTATCTCTTGCCTGTTACCATGGGACAATAAGTGCATGACAATGAGATTTATACAATTTTAGAGATGATAAATAAATATAAATTTCAGACATCCCCCTGACTACTTGACCCAGCGAGGTGGATACCTAAGTGTATAATTTCTAACTCTCCATGCATTTGGTCGCCCATAAAAAATGCCATTGCCTATAATATTATGATTCAAACTTTATGTTAAAATTTGTTAGTTAATACTCAGTAGTGATGTTTAAAACTTAAAAAAAATTTTTAAGTTTAATCTTTATTTGATTTTTTACACATCAATTGTATAACATTGTACATTTTTTTGTTCTTAGGACTGGGTTTATTTTCAAAAAAATTTAGCTCAATACGTAAACTTTAAGATCATGATTTTCATAAGGATCTGTAATTTTTTTTAAAATAAAATACAACCTACGTTAATTTATCCAATATAAACCGAATAAACAATTTTACTTTATAATATTTTGTATAGATAAGTTTTCTTTTAGCCAAGTTGTTTATTAATTTTTTTTTCAGGATAATATAGAAAAAGGTATTCCACTTGTACAATTGAATGGCTTACAATATGATCCTACTACATGTAGGGTTATGGTTCATGAAGATGGAAACATACACTGTCTACCAAAAGATTCAATTACAACTATATTACCTGAAATTAAAGTTGAGCCTTCTCCAGTTAACAGAGAATCATTTTTATCTTCTGAACAAGAAGAAAGTGTATGTAGTCAAATCTATGATAGCCAGCATATTTCTATTGGTTTTTAATTATTGATGGCTGTTTACAGATTCAATCAATATCACTTGCAGTTAGTGGCAATGATTCAAATTCTGAAGTAAATTTATCATCTTTAAGCCCAAGATTTGAGGAAGCACAAGAGTCAAAGATGGATAAAAGTAATAATTATACCTGATAAGTAATAACTAATAAGTATTTAAATAAGTTATGATTTGTAGATTGAGGACAATAACAGTTATAATTCTAGTTTGTTTGTTTGTGTTGAAGAATATAGTTGCTCGTGTGTGTTAACTGCTAAGTTTAATTAGGACTAATAAATATATTGGTTGTATTATAGCTTGATTATTATAATGAAATTATAATATTAAACTACTGTTAAACTTGTACAATTTGAAAACAGACTTCAATAAAATGTTTGGAAAATAATATAAAATTGTTAAATTGAATAAGTGAAAAGAATTACAAAATTTAAAATAGAAAATTTAAAATTCAGCAAGCAGCTGGCAGCGACACAGTAATTTACTTTTCTCTCACAGAGAGCTCTTGCTGTAATTTCCAGCACCATGAAGTACTCAATTTGATACTCACCTTATCATATGCCGATGGGCAACCTGTATAATATCTTAAATCGTGGTTATATCTAATTTATAAATTATAATAATATATTATTATGATAATTGATAATCATATTACTTATCTCATGTTATGTATATTACATAGTAGTAACAAAAGTTTTGAAATAATCCACTGGAAGCGCTAGCACTGGGATCAAGATTTAAATTGTATGCCGTCTTATCATAGCTCTTTGGGCAACCATACTATCTTAAACTGTGTTACTAAAGCTGTTAAAAAGTGTTTGTTCATGGGTAACATTACCGACTACAATATAATGGACTGACATCGCCATGGCGAGAAGAGTAGAGAGAATGGTTTCAAATGTTTCTTAACTTTCAATCAAAGCATTCACATTCCTCTTGTTAATCGCGACTTTACTGCTATCAGGAAGCATGGGGGTTTAATTTTAAATTACAGATTTGATAAAATATTGGTTTATTTCAAAGCAATAATTGTTAGATGGTAGGCCCTAATACTTAAGAGTTTCCATCATAAATCCTTGAGTAATTTTGAGGTATAATCTTAAATAATTATATAATCTTTATAATTGGAAATGTAATAACTTTTTTCCAAATATTCTTTTTGGCAATTTTCAGACATAAGTAAAAATATTAGGAAAAACATATGAATTTAAATTCATATATTTTTCAAATGTTACTAGTATCAACTTTTTATTTTTAATTTATTAGCTGTGTTTGTTATTACATATATACTATAATATATCAGTTTTACTATCGGCTTGAAAAAGAAAAATTGGTACTCAATTTAATACCAATATTGATTATCAATATTTTCCTGCCCTAAATTAGTTTCATTGGAGGGTCCTATCATTTACTGTATTTTACATTCTTTGTTTTGTTATGTTTATAATATACAATTTTTGATTAATTTCCTAAATGTACACAAATTATCCTAAATTTAAAAATTTTTTTTTTCTATCTTTATTTTTCAGACTTAACACAACTCTTGGATACTTTCTCAATCAAAGAAAAAGTTGCCATAAATATCTTGGATGAAATGCTAACTAAGACAAAACTACAAAACAATGTCACCCAAAATTATGAAGGTATAAATTAGGGTTATTATCCTTGTGCTATACAACTTATATTTAATCATCAAAATTTATATGATTACTTTAAACTTAATATATAATATAATATCTAATATATAATACAAAATATTAAAAATTTTACTAACATTTAATATACTATTTAATATACTGTACAGTATATAAAATGTATTCAGTTTCAGGTCATATAAATTTTGACTTGTAAATATAGTATTGTAAATTTAAATACATTAAATTTGGCAGTGCTCTAAAATATCCTTTATATAGAAATGCTGGTTAAAAGTATGAGTTTTATATGCAAAAATTCTTAGAAAATATTGTGCTAAAAAAAAAATAAAAATTTCATATAGTGATAATGTGTATTAACTGTTATAAAAATCACTAATCTGGCTATAATTCCTTTGTAAATTAGCTTTTAAATAATGGTTTAATCAATCTACCAAATAGTCCTTGATGGTGTAGGTTATTTTATTAGAGGGATTTGATATTGGAGACTATTTCACCTATAATTTATCCATGAAAATGGTTTAGCACAGGATGATCCTCTAAGACACAGTATTCAAAGGAGCCCTACCTAATTCTTATCATACATGTAGAAGACATTCAATATTCATGTATGTCATATCGTTTCTATTTCTTTGATAATCCTACAACAATCTAAATTATTAATTTATACAAATACATTTTTTTTGTTTTTTATTTGTTTATTAAAAATGATTGATTATTGATATTAAAAAAAATAAGCTTCAATACAGATAAAGTAATTTATTCTCTTCTATCTAGTGTGAAAACCTGGTTAATTTATTGTACTTATGAGTTTCTTACTTCTAAAATTACTATTTTTCGCAATCTCATTATGCAGCAACCATTATTGGTACTGATATGAGATAACTTTTAAAATATATTTAAGATTGAACATTTTAATTTTTCTTGAAATTGCATTAAAAAGGTATTACACCCATTTTTAATCCTCTTAAGTTCATTCTAGGTTTAAAATGAATGAATTATTACTAGTAAGAATCAAACGCTAGAAAAAAAATTATAAAAAAAAATATTCTTCTATTACAAAACAGATTTTAGTCACTTAATTGTTTGGGATTTGGTCATACTAGTCATGGAAAAATTCATTTTATTAAACAAAATACAAATTAGTAATTATAATACCTAATAAAATACAACTATGCAATTTATAATCATTTAAATTTATTCAATAAAATTACCATGTGAAACCTCTGTATAGCGGACACTCTCGGTCACCAAAATTGTGTCCACTATTCAGAAGTAGTACATTGCTTAAATTCATAAAGTGCAAATGTTTTTTAGGAAAAAATACGCACATGTTAAATTTAATTATAGTGCTATTATATTTAAATTTTTTACTGATATTATAATGTATAGATATTAGATATACATATAATAATTTAAAAATGTACACATAAGTATCGCTTACATTTTAACAAACTCTTACATAAAAAAACCGCCACCAACTAACTTTTGAAATGCACAAAACATTGGCAGTCAAGTCATTGATATTTTTCTCACAATTGTTGTTATTCGTCGTAATTTTATCTTATTGACCCTTCACGACTTCCGATAAAACGCTCTAGTGCTTTTGCGTTGCTGTTTTGTCATTATTTTTAAATCAAGATTAAAATAGTTGTCTGCTATTAAGAGGTTTTTACATTGAAAAGTAATGAAAATGTCATTACCCACAAGAAATCTTCCGTTATTGGGAGGTGTCTATTAGGGAAGTATACATATATCTTCTACTCAATATAATAATTTCAAATATATATGATTATCATACATACATATTATATAATTGAATAGGTAGTGTGGTATTTGGTCTACTCACATTTATCTTATTATCTTGGTTAATTTTGTCCATCTCAAATCCCCACCACATAGGTAACTGGTTAAATTTATACACTATTCAGAATAAGAAATATACTCAGTGGTTAACTTGTGCATAAAGGGGTCGCTTCAGCAGGCATACAAATGGGGTACTTGGTGGGAAGGGATGTGGCAATGCCTAGCTGCTGCGGATGACAAATAGTAACCCCACATTATAGTTATCCTAAATAGAATTATTTGGTAACCATTCCTTCCATCCATTTTTCTACTTAAAAGCAAGGTTGTAGATATATTGGTTACACAACTTCTATATTAAATTGCTTATAAGCAGTGTTTTGAAAGAATGTAGTTCATGAACACCACACGTTCACAAGTTCACATTCATTTTTAGTGAATGATACGTGAATGTTACTCGTTTTTATTAAGTTGAACGTGAATGACGCTTATATTTTAATGAATTGGATTGATTCTTAAGGCGCTCAATTTATTTGCCATTTAATGAATATAAGTTTAAAATATATCGATTAATTATTATACAATAATATACTTTTATTGTAATCCCTACTCAAAAAATACTTAAAAATTAAGTGAACACATTTATTTGCCAATGAGCTTGAATTTGAATGCGTTCCTTTTGATAAAAACATGATCCCAAACGTGAAAGAGTTTTTTTAAGGTTTGAACGTGAACGTGAACTAAATCATTTTTTTAATGAACATTCTGAACACTGCTTATTGAACTATTCAATATATTATGCAATAAGACAGAAAACAATATAATAAGGCTCCTAGAACTAGATTGTAGTGAACCCTAACAGAAAACTGTTGTTCCGACTATGGTTGCTCAAGTTATGTTTCAAAAATATCACACAAGGAGCGTTTAGTAGTTTTTCATTTTATGACAATGCATTTATGATAGGGTCCATTTATTTCATATAGTTGTGCAACCAGTATATCAATAACCGTGCTTATGAGTAATCCCTACACATAATATTTTTATAGCTGTGCCACCTCTAATTATTGTTCCTTCTCCATAACTTTTTTTGTAATTAGCTTGAAAATGGCCCTTTGTAAATAATTTTAATATCGATTGCCCCAAATGTTACTTAACTCAATCCTGTGGAACATCGTCAGCCAAAATTGTGTGGCAAAATTATTGAACGAATATCAGAATCATTATATCTAAATCCAATGAAGACCAACAATTGGTGGACCACCTTCTCTAATTACATACAAATTTAAATACCTATTATTTGTACTCTATATAAATACAACTTCTATTTTGATATAACCCATTGAAATAATTAGTGATTGCACTTAATATCTTAATTTGATACCATTCATATTCAAATCTTCTTACTTTAATCTTATTTTCATAAAATTGCTCAACAACATTGCAGAAATAAACTAATTTTTATCAATTTAAAAAACTTGTCATTTTTCTATCTAAGTTGATCTAGTTAATTTAACCTAAAATTAAATAACAGAGTGAAAATAAATAACTTCCAAACTAAAAAAGTCCAACAATAAAGTCATTAATTATTTTTGCTGTTTTTCTAATAATTCTAGATAAATTTCCATATAGTTTTTAGTTTCATAAACATTTTTCAGTCTCACTTTAATTGCATAACTTGCATTAAAATTTTTTTAACTTCCAAATTGAGTTTTTCACCACAGTTACTCCTTATAGTAATTTTGTTTAAAAGCTTCATATTTCAAATTAGTTTATTTCACTTTAGTAGACTTAGGTTGATGTTACTTCTAAAGGTGTTATTTAGGAAAAAACGTAGTTTTCATGGTTAATTATGGTACAACCAAAGTAAATAGAAAGTTACTGTTACAAGTGGTTGCAAAATTTAATGTAGAGATTATAATATGAACAAAATGGTTACTGTAAAATTTATATAATTAGTAAAGTTGTTTCAATTTACATATTTGTATATTAATATAAGTTCAAATATTGTGAAATTTTTATACTATTTTATTAATTTTTATATTATGTGGTAAATTGTATTATTATTATTATTTTTTTTATAGGTTAATCATCAACTACATAGGTTATTAGCTTATAGGTGTTAATTTCTACATTAAATAATTATAAGTTGTTGTACAATTCAATTTTTTTTAAGTATAAAATTACGCTATGAAAGTTTGAAAACGAACCAATTGCTTCGTACAGGTTGTCTGGGATGTTGAAATCTTTTCTAGCTTCGTTGAAGTTTGGACAGTGGATGATGATATGTTTGATAGAGTAGTTTGTGTTGCATGTTGGGCATAGGGGTGGTCTGTCTTTGCCATAAGATGACTGTGTGTGAGTTTCGCGTGACCGATTCTTAGTCCATTAAATTGTATTATTATTGTTCATGGTAATTACGTTTTCGGCATTTTACTAAAAACTAAAAGTAAATAAATTAAACTTTTATTTTAATCATTGGAATATAATATAAATTTTTCAAACAATTACTGTATATATTTTTATTTTTTTATTTTTTTATTTTTATATAATATATATAAATATTTATAATAAAAATATACCTTTGGTCCTAGCATTGATTATATAATCCATAGATTGCTCACAGATCGATTTTTCGGTGGTGTACTGTGGAGTGGTGGCCGCAATGAAAGTGTTGCCGTAGTGACTATGGTTAAGTATGATCAAGTGTAGTACAGGCGGCCTCTGTTAAAAGCGCTAGTAGTCTCTTTTTGTGTTATTAATATTGTAGTTTTATTATTGTAGTTGCTTATTATCGCTATCTAGGTAGAGTTTTTATTCGCCACTGAAAAATCGCCCAGTGAGAAATGTATGGTTGCTATCAGGGATAGGCAATTTAAAGTTACTAGATATTTTGACAAGTGTTAAACTATTTATAGACATATGAAGTTTTCGATTTTTATTTGTTTTTTTTTTAAATTAATGCCGATAAATTTTTTTTCGCTCAGTTAAAAAACTCGAAAATGTAAAACCAGGTTCCTCACAAGTTGTTGTTAGTGGAGATTAAAAAAAAAGTTTAGATGTAAACACATCTACAATAATTTTCTAGGAGCATTTGAATTTAGGATTGTGACAAAATTTGTAAAAATCAGGAAAATTTGCAAATTATTTTAATCATAACATTTTTTTTTTTATATCTAAGATTTTAAAATTAAATACAAGATTTCCAAAAAAATGTATCAACAACATTCAGACAAATTAAATTTTTATGAGAGTTTGAAGTGGAAATTTTTAAAATATATATTCACTTCTTTTCTCATTTTGCCATTTTCTTATTTTGTTGTAATTAAAAAACGAATAACTGCAGGTACTTTAAATGTACACCTTATGATTATCAATTCATATACTTTAACAAAATTTTGACTCGTTTTGAGCTGTTTCCGGACATTTTAAATTTTTTTAGTTTTTTTTATACAATTGTTAATAAAAATTTATTTGTTGTGTCAAAAAACTTGGAAATTTAATATAACGCATATCATTAAAAATGTACAAATAATTTTATAGTTAAGGGTTGAAAATTTAAGACAATGTTCTCCACAAGTAGGTTATATTGTAACCTAAAAATCTAAAAATATATAAGCACAGATTTTTTTTAGTTTTTTAAGTATATGATGTTATTTTATACATTGAAGACTTAGGAGGAACCAGAATTTGTTAAAAGTATTTAGATTTTTTGAAATTATTAAAATATTATAAAAAATAAATTTTCACAATGTATGCTTGTAACTGCATCAGTAATTTATCCCTACACGATTAAGTGCAACCAGCCATTATCTATTTTAAAAAATAAACTAAATGTTATGTTGAAATTCTGATACTTCTATAGTTCTACATATTAAGCATAAAAAATCACACATTTATACTTAAATCAAACATCAAAAATAAAATTTTTAGGATCGTAAATCATTGAGAAATTTTAGTAACCTAACCTGACCTAACCTATCATGGCTCAATGATTTCACCCAGCAATTTTATACATCCCAACATCTCAATAATATTTTTGTTGCATGGAATTTTAACTTAACTGAAACTTTTAACCCCGACCAGTGATTTGCACCTATGCTTGGATATCAATAACTTGAAATTTATGTGATTAAAATATTTGGTCGATCAAAATAATATTCTATTAAATAATTCTTTTAAACTTTTTGAAAATATTTAATTCATTTTAGGTACCTTTTATTTTCTTATCTAAACTAAATTATTGGTTAAATATTCTATATTATTTATTCATTGAAATTTAGTATTTTTCGTAAGTATTATACTTATTGGCTTTGAAATTAAATTCACCATTCCTTGTAATTATTTTTAATATAATTATGCTCTACAGTATATATTGATAGTTATTATTTTGAAAAATCTTTTTAAATTCAAGTGATTGAGAAGAAGTTATAAGAAATTTAGCCACGGAGTTTTGTGATTCCTGTTTGGGATTATGTTATTCATCCGTAAATAATTTTTGCGATGTTAATACATTTCTTGGTAGCTCAATATGATGTAAAAAATTGTCATTGATATTAAAGACCTGCTTTTATTTTTTTAAATTAAATAAAAAACAATTGTTTCTGAAAGAAACCATTAGCTTTAAAAAAAAGTATCACACTATCAGTAGCTACATAAGTTACTGGATACTAATATTGAGTTAATATTTGTGTATATAAATAATAAATAAATAATTATGATATTAAATAATGCTAAATCGTTAATATTAAATATTTTTCATTTGATTAGTTTTCATCAAATTATTTGTATTACAGTTTTACTTATAAAACCTATATAATAAGAGCGATGAACACTTGGTGAATTATTACTAATATATGTACAGCTCGAAGTGTTAATATGTTATATAATATTATAAAACAAATAAAAAATTATATAGAATAGCTAAATTTATAACCTTTTATATGTTAATTATTAATTGGGACTTATTTTAAAATGTAATTTAATTTTAATTTTTTTTAATTTTTGTATTTTTATATTTGACGATTGATAGTGTTCTGGACAGAAAATGGTGATTCATTTATTTGTAATAAATTGTTAAGCAATCAGAGCTCATTTGCTTATATTCACTTTCTTATAATATATAGGCCAATGGTGTCAAACTCAAATTCCCAATGAGTCGCATATTTATGTGCCAAAGGTTCTTGCCGTTTACAGGTCAAACCCTTTTTTTTCTCATCTTTATATTAAATCAAAATAAATTTGAAAAATGAAAAAAGTATTTATTTCTTCCATTGATAATAAATTATAATTATTTTAATTTAACTGTATTTAATACTAGGTATTACAAAGATGTACATATTGATTTTTGTTTTATAATTATTTATTTTAATTTAAAAAATGTTTGAAGATATAAATGTTTCATGCTGGCAACATATTTGAGACCACTGATATCTGACTCTATAGTTATAATTAGAGTTAGGGTGTTTATGACTGCTTTTTTTCCTCTAAACCATAGTTATACCCGAGTACAATATAAATTCAATTCATGAAGTATAGATTACAAATGTGCAAACTTATTTTGCATATTTTTACATATTAAAATATTTGAGCATATAAATGCATATATTGATTATTTTTAGATTAAGTAGAATCTATTTTATAAATTATAAGTATGATACTGAAAATTGCCCATAATTTATATTATTAAACAATGTCAATGATCATTGTTAATTGTGTTCATGAGTAAGACCGTAGAAAATAATAAGATAATATATTTATGAAAACATACCATATTGGATCGTCGACTTCCTTTAAATTTGAAATAGCATCATCATATTATTTTTATACAGTGTAATCCTGATACTTAAAGAGTGCTTAATCTATGTAAAATTTAACTTAAATAGATTGACAACTAATTAATATTATTTTTTTCATATTTAATAGCTATGCATTTTATAACAAAGTAATTTTAAATAGGTATTGCAAATTCAGGAGTACACATTTTTTGTTAATTAATGTTAACCTTTTTTTGCATGCTATATTTGTTAAACAAGTAGGTATATTTAATACGTCTTAAGGTATATAATTGCATATTTGACATTTTTAAATGCATATTTGAATGAAATATTGTTCATTAACATGTAGAATAAGACGTAATAACTGTGTCTGGCTCAGTAGGGTGGTGCATTCAGGAGAAGTTGTTCCACAGTGAACTAAGGAACAAAATTATTTTTAAAATTATAATAGAAATATCCTATAAAGAAATGGACTGATAATCTTCTATACACAGTCAGTACTTAAAAAAAACTAGATTGTTAGAAAGAGATTATATATATATATTTATTAATATGTTTATGAAAGAGGTAGAGTATAGTTTAAGAAAATTATAAAAGAAAATAACTATATATTATGGAATAGTAAGCAAATTTAGTACAGGTTGATCAATGGGAAAATGATTTGTTCTTCCATATTATCTTCTTTTATGCTCTATGTATTTTTAACAATGTTGGGCTCCGTACCTTTCTTTCTTCTATAGTAGGTTTCAAGAAAAGTGGCCCTCGACAGTGGCGCGACTAGTGACGATATTTCTGAATAACAGTGGTTCTCAAATTGGCCGGTAGCTCTTCGAAACATAAATTTAAATTCAACTTGCTTTGTTTGGAACGAGTTCTAGAGCCTCTGCGTCATAACGATCACCGGACGCGCCACCGTCGAGGGCCACTTTCCATGAAACCATCTATAGCAGTCCTCAGTATTTTTTTATAGGCCTGTGTATAATAGTTTTCGAATACCTAGAATATCGACTCATAACACGTTTTGACTGAAACACTGCGCCACAGAATGCCACTATTTGTAATATTATTTAAAAGTTTCTTACCTAAGTGATTAGACCTAAGGTAACATGAGATTGTAATAGTTTTTTTTGTTAAACAAATAACAAAGTAAATAATTCTTTCACTTTTTATCAAAATTATTTTTCTCCGTAAAATTGGTATAATATTTTCCCCAAGTAAGTATTCTACAATATGCGTCAGAAATATAAATTTTATGATTCTTTGCATATTTGCTATTCCTTAGAAATATAGGTTACCTAGTTTTAATGTTTATGATTTCTTTTTAAAAGCAAACTAATATTACAATTTGATTGAGTTTATAGACTTAAGTTCCAATATTCAAAATTATGTTGTATTTTGTCTTATAATATTATATAGTATTTAAAGTTTTTGTATTAAGTAATCATTGAAAATGTGTATTGTGTATAAACTTTGAATACATTTATTATTTTCAATCATAAAATTATTTTCTGATGGCTACATAAGCGAAACTAGAAAATTTTGACAGATTGTTATTAAAAAATTTATTAAATAGAGAAGTAGTTTCGCCTATGGATAGTTGTTTTATAATTTTATACTTGTTTTAACTTTGATTTTCAAATTTCCATAAAATAAGTGATGCTAGCCATTAAAATATCAATTAAATTACTGTTTCAGATCCCACACCCAATCATAAATCTATTTTGAATGAATGTAATCCTCTTGAAAAAGCAGGTTCATCAAAAATAGCCACTACTAACAACAAAAGAAAAACAAATGACTTTGATGAAGATATTATTGGTAAAGTATATTATATTAAATAAATGTAATATTGATTGATTTCAGTAATATTCTATTTATATAAATGATTAGAAAATGATGAAATTAATAAGAATATTTTGTATTGTTTGTATCTAGAGTACAATAACACAAAAAAATTTAAATTGCTTGAGAAAAATTCAAGTACAGATGATTTTGAACAGAATACTATTGATTCTTGTTTAGGTGAGTTGATGTCTACATATGTTCTTCTTATTTATTGATATTAATAACTATAAATATTATTCATATTGCATTATTTCATTTTGTTTTAAAATGTCAAATAGATTATCTCCGATTGTAAAATTGAATTTATGCAATTCACTTGTGTTATGTATTTTAAATGTTATTTCGGATTATGGGTATTACATAAAAAATTAAAAATTAAATAAACAAAATAATTTTTGTTTCAGATCATGCATCATCTGATAATAATAGTTTTGGTACAGGGAAATTAATTCAAACTGAAACTAATAGTTCATCCGTACAAACAACTATGTTAATTAATAATCATGAAACTAAGAATATTAACGGTAAGATATCTTTTAGTGTTGTTTATATTCTAATTTTGGTGTGGCACCCTCTTAAATTATAGATTTAATTAAAATAATATAATATTCAGCTGCTTGTTGAAATATAAGAAAATTACTAAATAAACTAATAATCTATGTTTATAAAATCAATGGTTAAATCAATCTATACAAAAAGTAAATCACCCAATTAAAAACATTTTACTATTTTATTAGTTGTATTATTTTTTATAAACAATTATTTATTCAACTTGATGTTTAAACAAAATTTTCATACATTTTATTTCCAACTTTTCCATCATTAATACTATTGGTAATTTTTAACACATTGTAAGAAAGTGTATATAATAATTGTTATGTTAAAATCTCAATAAAGATAAGAAAGTTTCCTAATTTATTAGAAATACTTCTTATTTTCAATTTATCAATATAACTTTGTATAATATCTTCCATTAATCATGCTTTATTTTACTAAAAGTTTGACTTAAGTCTCAAACTTATAAATAATTTATCTTATCATATACAGACTATTAAAATTATAAATAGTAAATGTTTTTTAGTTTATTTATGTTATATTTGTTTGATTTGTAATATAATAGAATACAAACGAATTGTATTGGTAATTTTATATTGTATCCGCTTATTTGGGACACATTGTGTGGTAACCCATATGTTCCCATAAACCAACTGTCCCGATTATCCGAAACGTCGTTCGGGACCATAGCAATTTGTCCTCATTTAGTGGTGTCTCCTTTACGCGATGTCCCAATTAAGCGGATTCTATTGTATTCCTTATTTTGCTATACTCTGTCTGATAATAAGGTTAACCGCAGGGGCTTTTGTTTTTGAATACCATACTCTTAGATGCTTCACTAAAACTTAGCTTGCATTTTGCTTATAGGATGTTAGCGCATTATTTGTTTTCTCTCAGACCTACGCTCAATATAGATAAAATGATGTTTTTTGTTATTTAATTATCTAGTAAAATAACCCGTGACAAAAATTTAAGAGGTCTTGTATTTGATTATTATTCAACTGAAAAAAATGTTAATTTAAATTAATATTTAATTGTTTTGAGACAATATTTGAGACGAATTAAAATTCATTTCATACTTCAAAAATATTATTCTCTGTAATTTATCTAATGGGCGATTACACAAATAATAAAACAGACTAATTTTGGATGAACATGTTTTGTCTTAGGTTGTACATGGGCTAGGGAGGGTAAACAGTGTGCTGTCATCCTCTTAAGAGGTCGCTACATACGCGTGTTGTCTGCATCTTACAAATTTACAATACAGCAAAAATTGCTTTCAAATATATTCCTTCTGTATTTATAGTAGAATTACCAAAATTCTACAACGCACAGGGAAGAACTTTCTTTGTGTTTTATTTATTTATTTTTTTTGATAGCACTAACCAATAATTTTTAATAATTAAATGAAAAAAACCTAATGTTTTCAAACTGATAACTTTAATTGTATTCATGTTATTCAAATAATAATAATGCTACGACACAGGTTAAGTGCACTGTTGAAATTTTAGTAATTCTGCTTTAAATACAGAGAGAATATAATAGTTTAAATGAAACAGATTTTGCTATGTTGTACATTTGTAAGTCGAAGACAACACGTGCGGGTGTAGTGTCTCCTTAAGATAACACGGTAAAGAATTATATTGGCTGCAGCAGATAATTGTACTTATTGTTAATCTTAATCGAATAATTACTATAAGAAATTGCATGCCCACATTCAGACCATAGACTAATATAACAATTTATCATTAATTTGGTATGTATTTATTATTTCAGAGTTAAGATCCAATAGTGAATATGCTTTACAATTGAATGAAAGTAATTTTTCACTAGAAGGCAGATTGTCAACCTCAGAAACAGAATCAACCAATAAAGATAAAATTAATGATAATACAGCAGAAGCTAGTGAGGGTATGGATGAATGAATGAATGAATGATTTTAAAATCATTGCATTTAATATCAACTTTCTATACTTTAATGTTATTTATTTATTTTTATGTGTTTAGTAGATGCTAATGTGAATGTATCAAAAGTACAAATAGAACACGAGGATAACGCAACAAAAAAATTTAAGTATACAAATTGTTTTAATGTCGAAGATGCTATTGTTCCATTATGTGAGTCGAATATTGAGAAGATAGTTAATAATTATGAAGATGTACCTACTGAAGGTAGGATCATTTAGTGCTATTAGTAGTATTCTATTTATACTTATTAATAGTATTTCGATTAATAATTTCTTTTAAATTAAGTACTGTAATATTTTATTTTGAACTGCTATAATTGTGAATGGTGTTTATTTGATATTTAAATTGAATTAGTTGTTTGAAACAGGTTCTTCATTTACAACAAATATTTTCATAGATGGCCACATATAAAATCAATTATAAAATACAATAATATTAATCATGATATTTTAGACCCCATTATTTCAGGATTTTGTATATATTTTTACTTCTTTTTCCTAATTCAATTTCATATCGGGATTTGAAATGGACCACTTATTTCATATACTTGACTTATTTGTTTCTATTCATTTTACTGCCACTTTCAATATAGATCAACTCATTATCTTGAAATGGGGGATTTGTTCAATTTATTTTTTCATTGTTTTTCTTGTTATTCGATGGGAATTCCTCTATCTTTTTTTGTAAATTATGTTCTTCTTGAAGTTCTACCTGTATATTCCGTGATGTTTTGTCAAAACGATGGTACTAATATCGTTACGCTATATGTTTATCTTCATTTCACAATTCGTTACATTTCACCATGTAATAAAAATAATTGAACACAGTTACAAGGTTTGTAGTTCAACAAATTATTAACATTTTATTAAAATATATTGTGTTATTTATTTGAACAATATTTTCTTTTTATTATTATTCTAATCGTTTAATACGATGTACATTTAAAAATACGTATAACAGGGAGCAATGTTTAAACAATTTTAATATTTGTTCTGACTCACGGTTTGGGTGGATATTACTTGTGAATATTATGGTGAGTGAAATGGAGTGGTTGAATTG
Source organism: Myzus persicae (assembly GCF_001856785.1). NCBI lineage: Eukaryota > Metazoa > Arthropoda > Insecta > Hemiptera > Aphididae > Myzus > Myzus persicae. Next base: position 98,306 of record NW_019103955.1, read on the forward strand.
GATGGGTACAGCGTTTGGCTCGTTCACGGCAGGTGGTCTGTATACTAACACATGTACTGCAGGCAACGTCGGACCTCGTTGATAGTGTAGCGGCGGCGTTTTGACGGCGGCGGCACTTATTCGCGATTCGTTGACAATGTTATGCGGTTATCAGGATGGGTACACGGCGGCAACGTTATTTAACGAATACGATTTCGTTTTGTACCTACTTTAGATATTAACGACGGCGCGTAATATTATTATATTATTGAAAATGATATTAAAACCGATACGGCGGTGTTCGATACGGACGGCGGCGACTCGGCTCGGCGTTCTAGTATGACAGCGGTATAACGGTATTTGTAATTGTGCTGTGTGGACCTAAATAGGAATAGGCCTCAGACACAAACGAATTTTAATCTGGCTAAACGGATTTATTACATGCAAGGTCGGGCGGCGGCTACGAAGGCTCGGCGTCCACGACGGCAAAATAACGGACAACGCTCGTAGTTTTACTTGTCTGGACCTTTGTATATAGGCCCCAGACACAACGTGGAGTCTACGGATACGAAGTCGGGCGGCGGCAGCGACGGCTAGGGGTCCACAACGGTAACGGCAAATTACGTTGAAATGCTCGCAGCTGTACTGTGTGGACCTACTAAATTAGGCCCCAGACCCAACGTGGAGTGGGCAGGTATGAACGGCGATTCTTGTCTGTATACTGTTTGAACCTAAAGAGGCCCCAGATACAGAAAATAATTAAACGGCACACCACGACGGACGTGACAACGGCGGACTATAGCGGCGGAAAGCGAAACGAATCTCGACAGTGCTGTTTGAACCTAAAGAGGTCCCAGACACGGTAGAGATCGACGGCAGAACTTAACGAGTCTCGACCGTGCTGTTTGAACCTAAAGAGGTCACGGACACGGTAGACAACGTCGGCCACGGGTTATACTTGTTGACGTATACGGTGACGGCGGACAATCAGAACAGTGATTTTGTGTATGAGATTTCCTTGACTTTATTCATTAACTTGTTATGTTTTCTGCGTATGTTTGGTTCAGGATTGTTGGTGGATTATATTATAAGTGTCTAGTAACTTTAGTAAGTTACTAGCTTTAAGTTTTGACGTTTTACCTATTGTTTTTTCCGCGCACGGTAAAAGGGCGGCGCGGGCTGCGCCATCTGTCTCGCGTACTAACCACACTTGTTATAAGAAATGACTTGGTTTGGTACCTATTTGGTCTGCTGTCGGCGCGGCGGTAAGAGTGACAAATATGTTATGTTCAGAGATTCAACATAGATGTTTTCTGTCTCGTTACATAGTCCCCTTTTTTATTAATTAATTTTGACGTTTTTGAATCTTGAGAGGAAATGCCGAAATTTATGAATACATTTTTTTTCTTTTTGTAGAGAGGCAGAAGTGATTTTTTGAATTTTGATTGAATAAATCCTTTATGTTTTTTTTATTTTTTTTATTTTTACTTGACGTGGTGGCTGACGATGGTGCGCCATTTCCAGGACGACGTTGTCTTCGTATTTCTTGCCGCGCTAACCGGTACTGTTCACGCTTCAGTTTCTTGTTGCTTATTTTGGTGATCGTGTTGATCTGCGGAATTTCGATTGACAACAGAGGGGTGGTTGTGGGTAGGACGTTCAATGTAGTTGGCATAGCACGGACGGTGTTTGGCATCGTGAACGTAGGCGTTAGTGAATACCTAGTCAGTTTGGCAGCACTTTCCCGTTAATATCGTGCTTGTTCCTTTTTCTGTTCAACCGGTGATTTTGTTGACGTTATCTGTTGTATGGATGCTTGGTACTCGCTGTCCAGGGTTAAATACTCACTGCCCATTAATTCGAGGAATTCTTCATCTGTATAGTCATCGGACAGGAGCTGGAATGTGTTGGCACTCATGATTTCTACGGCTTGTGATGGGCCTATTTGGAAAAGTCATGATCACCCAAAATACTTTATTTTATTTAATTAGGAGAAGAGAGGAATGGATCACAGGATTTTCCTGGATCAGGATGGAAACACAAGTCTTCGTCTTTCTTCGGTAATGAGTGATATGGTTTGACGTTCTTGATGTTGCATCGCATTGTTTGTCCCATTGAATCTCCTACCAATACTGTGTTGTTGTTACTTACATGTACCAGGGTGTATGGTTCCCTGTACAGTAAGAAGAATTTATGGATTTCATGGTCTTCACCCGATGATAATCTGTGTTCTTTGACTAGCACTTGCTGGCCAACTTGGTATTGAATGAACTTCTTTGCTTGATCTTTGACGTGGTGCCTTGCGTCGGCTTTAGTTCTTAATTTTTTTCTGACTACTTCAATCCCTAAGTATTAAGTCGTGCATTTTTTAAATTAATTTAAGACCAGATTTTACAATATGAAAATTTAATTTATTTTTTAGATTTTACAACTGATACATATTTTTGTTTTCTACAACTTTTTTTGTCATTTTTGTTACTTAATCATTTGGTTGTTGGTTCATCATTATCTTTTCTCTTGTGACTATGTTCACAATTTGTTTGTATTACATTTTCTTCTTTTTCTAGAACTGAGTTCCTGGGTGAAATTGCTTTAATATTGTCTTTGCCTGATTTATATTGTATGGCTCTCAGAGAAGTTTATTAGACTTAATGTACTTCATGTTTTTACCTTTAATGTCTCTGAAGGCTCAAGATCTAAAATGACTATAAACTCTCTTCCCAATATAAGAACAACAGGCTCTTTTATTGCTAAATAAATTGTTTTTTTTCTTTTCTTGACTAGGGTTTCACAAAGTGAGTTGAGAATATTGTTTTCTTGAGGTTATTTAAATATTGCACCTAAACATAATTTTCTTATATCTGTTAACTTTTTTCTATGCTTGTGTGAGTATAGTAAACTTAAGTATATTTTAAACCTTTCTTGTACATGGTAGGTTTTTTATGTTTTTGATCAAAGTATTTCTTATTATATGATTGATTCTTTACTATATTATTTGTTTAATTATTTATGGAGAAAAAAACTTCATTTACAAAGAAAAATTTGTGTATAAGTATACACAATTCTAGGTACAATATAAATTGTAAATATGTATGTCCACTTTACAGTATACAACACGAATACATGTATTTACAATATCAAAAAACTTAAATAACAATAATAATAATAATAATGACAACATAATTATAATAATACATATAGATAATAAGCTACTAATTTATAACATAGAATTAAATTAAATCACAAACTTGTTTAATATAATTAATACTACAATGAAATGAGCATATTTACTGGTGAGCTTAAAGAATATTTCGAATGTACGTTTCTTATGAAAAATAAATTATCTTTGAGGTGTTTTTTTCCTGTTGATTTCAAAATGAAGTTTCTCTAATAAAGGACTACAATTTATTTTATTTTGAGAAGTTTGAATAAAAAATTTAAATTTAGATTTTTTCTGAGATTTTTTAAGGAAGTCATATTGAAAAATCTTCGAGCTCTATCTTAACCACCGTTAGGCTGTCTTTCTACTTTATATTTGAATGAAATGGATCATAAGTAAGTGTTTTGGATAGAATCCAGGTTTTGAGTAAGAGTTATAAAATGTGGAGACCTGATGATCGTAGCATACTCTTTGTAAAGAAAGAGAAATTTATATTTTTTAATGCATTTGAACTATTAAATTATAAGCAATAGTTTTATTAAAAGCTAAGTTTTGAGGTTGAGGTTTGGTTTTAAAGGTGAGTGAGATAAAGGTTGGAAAACTATTCACAATGACATGCTTATCCACTTTCAGATTCTTAATTATTATACATCATTAGTTTAAGAAGATTAAAATTAGGTTTTTTATCATAAAAAAACTTCCAGAAATATATAGGGGATTGTGCCTTAAACAGTTTTGATCATAAGATAATTTATTAGTTAGTATAGTAATTTTCCTCTTTATTTAGCAATGACTTCTTAAAGTTGAGAATTTTATAAAATTAACAGTTGAATCAAGATGATCCTTTTTACTAACTTGGGTATGTTTCTATGCTCTACTATTCTCGTGTACCTAGTCCATTATATTAAATAACAATTCATCTTCGCCATTATTTGTACTACTTAGTACGTAAATGTTGGAAAAAGTTTTTTGACTGGATACAATCCAACGTTTATTCTTTTGTATTAACCGAATCCAATTCCAGGTACTATTTAATTGTCTCTAGGTAGAAATAAAAAATAATTTTCGTAGGATATTTGTGGTGTTGAAAGCGATGTTGGAAGTGTCGAAAAGCGATAATAGATGGTTACGCGATGGTGATAGACTGAGGCAGTTGAAGACGAAATGTAATAATATATCGAAAACCATTGGGTCATTGTGGAATGTACAGATGGGAGAATCGTTTAACGAACGTTTGAAGGAATGAGAAGGAAGTAGGGTGTGGCCAAAGCAGTGACGGGAGAACGATACGGCACTTTTTTTGAGAGATTGAGGTTGTAAAACCAGGGTAGAGGTGAGATGGTTGAAGATATATTTCTGTACTAGGTGGCGAAGTAAGGAGTTAGTAATTCCCAGAAACGCCTTAGGTAGGTTCAAAGGTTGGGGATAAAGTCAGACCATGGAATTTTTGAACTCTTGGGGCTCCTGAGAGATGCCGAGGTTTTTGCTAATTTGTCAGCGAATTCACTACGTTCGATGTCAGTATGTCCTGGCACCCATACAAATTTAATGTCCATGCCTGCTCGCTTTAAGAAATATAAAATTTCCTGCTCGTGATTATCAGTGGAGAAAGATATAAATTAAAGGTGTTAGAAGAGAGAGCGCTTGAAAACAGGAAAGTGAGTCAGTGGCAATGAGAGATTTATTCTTTGGTAAGGAAGATATAGTGTTGAGAGCTTTTATGGTGAAACATTCAGCTTTGAACGACGATTTAGTGGATGGAATGTTATTAGAAAATTAGATTTGAAATTCCGGTATATAGAATGAATACCTAGCTAAAAGGAGAGAGACAAAGCTGTACTTGAAAATTAAAATAAAACGTGGGAAAGAGTTGTGAATAAATTCGAGAAAAATATTATTGACATAATTTGGTGGTGCAGATATTAAAAAATTACTTGAATTATTAAGGAATTCTTTGTATATGTGGGTATTGGGGGAAAGTAATCGACATTGGAAATTGATTTAGTATAGTGGAAGCTTGTTTGATAATATAGTTACGCGTATCTTTGTGAGAATGTGCTGTCAAGACAAGAATTGGAAAAGTCTTTTGACCATAGTGCCCCAAGAGTAATACATTTTGAGGAAGATATTGAAAATATAGGATTCTTTGTTAGATAATTTTTTGAAGTAAGAGTTTACCGGTGAGCCATCTGGCCCTAATGTGAAGCGGTTGGCGTGATGTTTCGACCTCAATGACAGAAGTAGGGGTAGATTTTACTGTTGAGAGTGGGTATAAGCACCTTCACGCCAGCAGACTCTGAAATTATCTATGCCAAAATTATTTAGACAGCTTACAAATTCAATAAACCAATTTATGTTAACTAACATACTGTCTTTGAATTCTTTATAAGTTTTACATTATCATCTAACACATTAGTGTCTGTTTGTGGGGTCGTTACACAAGCAATACTGCCACAGTGCTCAAGACCACAATTGAAGTTTATTATTATTGTACAGGACAGTAATCTTTAAAACAAACAAGATGGCGTTTGTGGGAGTGTCGCGTGTGCAGAAACAATACTAATTGATTATATCAGCGGTTCTTAACATTTTGTTGAACACGGACCCCCAATGAAATATTTTTAGAAATCGCGGACCCCCGCTACCAATTTTTTGTCGAATACCTTTTTTTACAAAACATATCAAGTTATCATAACCAAAATTATAATAGCTATTTTATATTACAAATTAATAATTATAGAAGTAGACATAACAAAATATACACATTTATAATTATTTTGATTAAACTTAATTTTTCATTTTAAACTTTAACATCATTAAACACTTAAATTAAAAAAAAATTGTAATATAAATTATTTTATCACGGCCCACCGCGACAGACAATATAAGATTATAATTTTATATTAAACAAAAATAATAATCCAAAAATATTGTAATAATGCACTCATGTCACGTATTAACTTATGTTAGGTGATAAGGCTGCCGCGGACCCCCGACATGAGTATTGCGGACCCCCAGGGGGCCGCGGACCACAGGTTAAGAACCGCTGGACTGTATTATCTCCTCGCCAACCGCATCTCCAAAATCTGAGCTCTGGGGTCTTGAGCGGTGTCTTGTGTTGAAATAATCTTTGTTTTATGAATTTTGTAATCACATGAATACTATTTATGTCTAGTGGAGAATCAAAATGCTACAGCGTCTAATAAAGAAGATGAATTAGAATCTGATGATTTACCAAATTTTAGCAATTCAATGAGTGTTTCAATAGAAAATGACCTAACAAGTGAGTGAAATGAGATAAATAATAAATGTATATTAAGAAATAGAGGTATATTTATAATTTAAATAAATAAAATTAGTTGTAATATTCCCGTTTATAATTATATTAGGGCTATTTTTCTTGAATTTGTAGTTCTTATCCTATTGCTAATAAATTTTGGATAATTTACTATCTAGTAGTTTAATTTAAAATTATGTTTATTTATTTGAATCTTAGGTGGTAAAAAAAAACTATACAAATGTAAAGGAAATTAAACCATTACAAATTAGAATTGAGTTGATAAAATTTGCTCAATAAGGTTTAGGTAGGGGGGGGGGGGGTAAATCCCCCCAATTTTAAAGATCGGACTAATCATAGGTATATCAATTTTAGAAAAAAATATAGTTTGAGGGGCTTTAGTCCCCTCGAAAAATTTGGGCGATAAAAAAAAATATAATATTTCCTGAAATACAATTTGGTTGTATTAAACAATTTTAAATATAATATTAATAAGTATTTTAATATATTTTACTAATTTAAAATTATCATTTATTATTAGTACAAACTAATGATTGCCATGAAGAGATTATAATTTCTGAAATCGAGGATCAGTTAATGTTGGATGACCAACAAGATTCAATTAATTCATACATTGATTCAGTTGGTCATGAGTTAAGTAAGTGTGCTGTATATTAAGCATTAATTCTTTTGAAGTATATTTAAATAAATTAATTGAGTTTCTAATCATATTTGTAATTTATTTATTTAATCATTAAAATTTGGCTACCAATGAGTTAACTTTTATTTCTTCATTTCTGAATATGATTTGATTCCATGGAGTCTATTATTTGTAAATTTGTTTTTATTTACCTAATAGGTTATAAATTGAATAAATCTTCAAATGAAACTGAAAGTATGTTAAAAGAAAGTACAAATTTAACTATGACAGATGGGTCCTTACATGAAACAAATATAGATACTGCTGAAATAAATACATTATTTGGTAATATAACATAAACAAATATTGAAGGTATTTTATTGTGTTAGATATTAATTTTCAAATTTCTTATACCAAGTAGAAACCGATTATTTTGAAGAGGTTACAACTTCCAATCCTAAAGAACAATCATGGCTTAACAATGAACAAAATTTGAATAATTCAAATTATGATATAGTTGGTAATAATTTAAGTAAGTGAGCTTTAAATAGTTAAGAGCCAAAGGTCCTGGATGCTTTATAACCCTTATTATGATATGTTGAGTAAAACGTTAAATATAGTATATTGCTTGTTACTCCTATATTATTATATTATAAAGAGTATTAAAATGATTCATTATCTCTATATGTTTACCTAACTGAGAATGTGACTCAACTATAAATTCCCCAAATGACTTATTAATAATTAATAATCAAATTAAATTGCAAATTATACTTCATATGAACATATACAGAGATAATAAGTTACAATTTGATACCTCCATAAATATATAATATATATAAATTCACTCTTCCAACTTAAAATGCTTATTAGCTTAAATTATTAGTTTAAATATCGTAGAACTATGTAATATTTTAAATATAATTGCTCAATTGTTTATAGCACCTTTTTTAGAAAAGTATTATTCGGTTTTAAGATTATGAATGAAGAATGGATGTCAAAATAGTAATAAAAAAAAAACAATAAGAAATGTAGTGTTATAACTTATAAGTTATAATACTTCAAATTATGTAAATTATTTAAAAATTAGAATTTGATGGAGGTAATGACCATTCTTTGTTGAAAAGAGTCACTGCTAGATTGATTTTTTTTATGATACAACTTTTATAAAATGTGTATAGATTAAAAAATGTGGTATTTTGCATTTCACATTATATTTTTAAATTTTTTTTGATAAAATAATTTTTTTTAATTGCACTTAGACAGATTATATTCTCTACATTTTCACTTGTTTTGCCTTTGCTCATGACATACTTGTTTAAATTGTTGTATAAGCCACAAAAAAGTATGCTTTTGATCATAGTCCATGTGTACAGATTGTTGTTATATGATACCTTAACTTACCTTACTAGTAATCATGTATAGTGCAGTTTAGATTAAATGTTTTTTCCAAATCGTGAAGTATACAAAAATGTCTAATCTGTTCATTTCAATGCAGTATAAATTATTGTGGCCTCTAGGTCCATTACTGTTGTCTGTGAAGACAATTCTTTTAATTTTTAAAATACATTTTATAAAATATTATTTTTGCCCATAATACCTGCAAAATTTCAAAAAACAATTACTAATTTTTTTAAATAAAATATGTTGAATAATGTCTAAAATATTAGTTAATAATATTAATTGTTGGTATACAATTTTTTGATTTGGTGATATTATTTTTCTGATTTTAAATGCAATTCTAAATAGTTTTTATAGCAATTTCTTAAAAATAATTGTTATCTTTTTACTTTATAGACCAGAAGCCTGGTACCTCTAATGAAACAGAAAGACAGCCTTCAAAAAATTTGAGTTCAACTATAATAGAAGAAGAGTCACAGCTTAAAATGAATTTAGATGGTAGTGTTATAATTTACTTTTGATAAATAGAGGGTATTTTATTGTTTTCTAACTAACAATTTTTATTAATATCTAGTAGATAATGGTAAATCTGAAAAAGTTTTAACTGATGAATTCAAGCAACATATGAAACCGGAGTGTGATGGTATTCTTAACTCAATTGATTTTTCAAATGAAAAACCATGTAAGTAATTGTTAATACAAAATAAGTTTATTTTTTTGTATTTTCATAAATTGGTTTTTTATATTATAGAATATCAATAAATATTAATTTTGAATTGATAAACCTCATTTAATTTAACAATTAAGAATGTTTGAAATTGTGATTTTTCTGTAAAAGTGATACAATCTTAATAATTTTCAACAATGGTTTTATTAGAGTCAATAATCACATACGATTAAATAAGCAGATTTACCCATCTGCTATAAAATATTATGTAAATTACAAATTCATAATTTAAAAATTTTTGAATTATAAATTAGTTATTATAATTGAATGGAAATTAATAGAAATATCATGTTATTGTCTCTGAATTTTCTTTTAACCTAATTGTGAGATTTAGATTATTTCTAGTGTAGAATAAATATATATATATATATATTAACATATTCTGATTCTAACCATTTTTATTAGTCTTAATGATTTCTATACCCTATGCAGCTTAACATTAAACCACTTTTGCATTCATGGACTGATCCGTAAATCACCGGCTGACCCCCATGCTATTGTTATGCATTTTGTTATTCATTCTTTCTCACTGTCATCAGTGCTGCCATAGTATATGCTCACAGTGGTGGGGGGAGTGTATAATGTTAGGAATGTGCTGACGAGATGAGTGTTGGTGAACCTAGTGGTTTATTCTTAACCTGAATAGAGAATATGTATTTATAAGTGAAATTCATCTTAGATGCTATTAAAACTTGAATATGAATGATGAATTTAATTTAATTATTGATCATACTAATTATAATATGATATGTTTTTTGGTATATTTTGTTTCTAAAACTTATAAATATTTATTTTATTTAGTATTTTATTCATTCAGTCTCCATAGGTTTTGCCTTCCCAATCCTCTTACCACTCAATAATTGATAATTGTGCTTTGCTTTTAAATAATGTTAATTTTTTTTTTTGTAGGTTGTTGCATTAATTCAATTCTTAGAGGAATGAATAAACAAATAGCTGATATCACGAAAATTCATTTCAAAGATTCGTTGACAGGCAACGAGAGGATTTTGGATTTTAGTCAAAGAAATACTGAAAATGGTAACTAGCATTACTATATTATATGTATATCTTTCATTTACAAGGTGCTTAGATTGTTTATTTAAAATTAATTATTATTTGAATAAAAAATTTAGTTTCTAAGTTGCAGCATTGAAATAATTAGTTTCCTTTCTAATTTCTGTAATGAAATTATTTTTATTTTTAATAATTGAATATAAATGTAAGAATAGGATACATATTTGCTTTTAATATGATTATGGCTGATAAATTTTGCCTTAAGTCATAATGAAATGTGTTTAATTGTTATTGATCTTATATAACTTAAAAAAAAATTTAGTTACTAATAATTAATTGACAGTTTTTAATAAGCTAAAATACATCATAGATTAAAAATGGTTGTTCACTTTAGTTACATACACATAATCCATAAATGTCTTCTGAATGTCAGTGACTTAAATAAAAACAAACTAGGAAGGTCCCTTTTGCTGTAAAGATTATTTCAGTTTTACCTTGTAATTGAGTAGATCTCTGAAAAATATATAATAAATTTCAATTCATAGTTAATACCAAATAAGAGTGCACTTCCTTGGTGCATCCAAATAAATCATTAACCTTCCAGCTGAGTCGAATCGTTCTGCAATTAGTCAACGTTAGTTGGCTGCAGTTGTTGCTGTCAGTTGGTTGTAATCAGTTAGCAACAGGGACTGCTTGTGGTGAGAAAACGTGTGAGAGTTTTGAACGGTTTTTGTCTGGCGCCTGGGGCTCTCTTATTTGGTACAGATAATTTGGATTGACATACCATCACCTAGATCCTTTATTTCTTAAGATTACTCATAGTAAATACACTTTTTACAAGTAATGAGATAGGTTGATTTAATTATTGAACTTCCAGGATCTACTTGTGAAATTATCTACAGCATACTGAGTATTAGAGTAAAAAAAAGAAATTTACTCTGATAAAACAAAAAAAAATTTAATAGAATTCTTTTGTTTACATTATTTACATAATTTTATTTGTTTTATGAATAGGGTGTAACTTCAATGATTGTATAAAACAAGAGATTTCGAATGAACATGGTAAAAATGTTAACGGTGTTGGTGATAATGGAAGTAAGTGTGATATTCAATTTGGCTCATTCTTATATTTAAAATTTATTTTGGCATTATAAAGATAAAAAGTAGTTCTTCTATTATGTATAAATTTGAAAAATAATAATTTAAAAATAATTTTGTTTTGAATTGGCAGGTTAACTTATGTAGCACTTGCCTATGTACTCTTATGTTATAAATGAATAGTGTAGGCATAAAAATTATTTATTTGTTTTTAACTTCTTTATCTTAGTAAAATAATTTTTTTTGAATTGAAGCAATGAATGTATTGATTTTACAATGAATTTTTTTTTTATCTGTGTAAAACTGTAAATGATAAGTAGTTGCAATAATGTTTCGATGTATACTTCAGTATCTTTACTGGCGGGAAAGTGAATCTAGTTAGTGTATTGATAGGCCAAAATTTTAAATACCCAGTAGTTTTCAAGGGCGCCAGGAAAAATAAAACTAAAACTAAGGAAAACTGGTATTTTTACGAAAAATCAATTTTGGTTTTTGGTGTAACTCTGAAAAAAATTATTGTGAATCGATAAAATTGTCACTGAATGTTTATACTAGCATTTTCTATAAGCCATACATTTGAACCATTAAAATATTTTGAATCATGTTGAGCTATTTATAGGCATATACAATTTTCAATTTTTATTAGTTTTTTTTTAAATTTTTAGTCAGTTCAAAAACTTCTAATATAATGATATATTGTTACAATAGTAATTAAAAACTTAAAAATATATGCACAATTATTTTTTATACCCGTTTTAAGTTCAAATGTTGACAAAATTAATTGAACTGAAAATGTATAAACTATTTAGTAGCTAAAAATGTATAAGAAGCTCAACTTTTACAGCTAAGAATTGAATATTTAAAACAATGTTCTACGTAAATAGTTAATTCTAAACCAAAAAAATCTAAAAAATATTTGAATACTGTTTTTTTAAAAGTTATTTTAAGTTAAAATGTTGACAAAATTGAGTATTAAATAACCAAGAATAATGATTTTAGTTATATTGTTGTAATTTATAAATATTATTCGTGGGTACTTGAAACTTTTAAAGAACATTATTATTTACAAATATGATAATTTTATCCAAATAATATTATTTCAACCTACTAATATCCTAGGCTCTGAAAGGTTTTTTTTGTACACAAGTGGCAGATATAGGAGGGATTACAAAGAGGGAATTTGCCTCCCCCCAATCACCCCGTAGTTTTTGTTTTTATAAACTGTGTTTTCCACTGTAATGCAGTAGCAGCGGATGTTGTAGATATTCATATTTCTAGAGTTACATGATTCAATTTCTATATTTGTTGGTAAATAACTGAATAAGAGGCTCCCCACCTTTATTTTGTATCGGGGCCCATCTTAATTACTGCATAAAAGTTTTGTTATTCAAGGTCGTGACTCACACATATGTGTTGCACAAGGTATCTTTCATACAATACGACTTTCATTTTAATCATTAATTTATCACTGGTATCAACATAATATTTATGTAGACAACTAGTTTCAGATTTTGAGTGAAGCAACATTTATTGAGTAAGCATGTTTTATTTCTTTTTCTTTCAACTTCAATATCTGTTATGGGTAAAGTTGGTACTTTTGAGAGTTCAAAATTGAAAATTCCTTGTCATTTTCAAAAGCATCTTGAAAAAAAAATAAAAACTGATTTTCACTCAAAAACAATTCTGAAACGAATAACCATAGATACTTAAATATTTCATTAGAGATTTGTTTAATCATTTTCTATAGTTACTTAAAATTTAAAAAATATTTTGACTGGTTTTGAGCTTTGTATAGACATATGAAATTTTCAATTTTTTTGTTTTTTTTTTTTCTAAATGTCAATAAAATTATTTATGTTATGTCAAAAAGCTTACATTTAATACAAAGTTCCTCAAATAATTATAAAAGAAGATAAAAATTATGAAAGATACGCTGATATGGTTTTTTTAGAATCATTTTAAGTTCAAACTTTTACAAAATTCATCAAAATCACCAAAATTGGAAAACAAAATTGTTATAAATTTATAAAATGTTCAATTTTTATAAGTCGTGATTACAATTTTAAAACCAGGTTTCTTATTAGTAGTTTATATTTTAACCAAAAATATTAAAAAAGTATATTTTAACACTATTTATTTTATTGTTATTTTAAATTTAAATTTAAATTGGGATGCGATTAGGTATTTAAACAACGAACAACTATTTTAGTTTTTTTATTGTAATCATTAGATTCATTACAGTGACTCCTCTATACTCTATTCCAAATAAGAGCACATCAAGTAGCAGATGAAAACTGGTCAAAAATGTACATGCAATATGCATACTCCACTCCAGAGTGTTTCTGCGACTTTGACGGTAACCAACCAATCTACCAATCCTAGCGGGGGAGGGGGGGGGGGTGAAAATTGGTTCTGCGGTACGTTTGTACACTTCCAGGCGCTCTCTTATATGGAATAGAGTATAGCACCTACCGTATATCCAAGCTGTATCCACTTGCCCATCTTCTTCTATATTATATTGCACAACACAAAAACTGTAATTTTAACTTTTAACTTTTTTGTCTGTATAATTGTAGATCTATTTTAGTTTTCATACGAGAAACTAATGGGAAAAACACTTCAATTTTATATATTTATTTATTTGTGTTTATTAATATACTTTTTAGATTCTGAAAAAAATTGCGCATCTACGTTAGAGATTCAACGATATCAATCTCATTTGGCTTTTTCATTAAAGTCTCTGTTTAACACTGCAGCTAATCTAGACGGTAATGCTAATTATTCTGTTGACATATATACCAAATATGAATGCATATTCAATTGTAGTAATTTTAATAGTTCTTAGCCTTACACTGTTAACAATAATCTATTTTATGGTTATAGATGGTAATGACTCAAAATTGGAGAGAATTATAGGAGTACAATCTTTTATTCGTTCCAAAGATAGTCTTGTTCATGAAGAACAACCAAGTAAGTGATATTCTAAAAAATGTGAACAAAATTAAATTTAAATCAGTGAGATTTAATCAATTTTACTTCTATTTTCTTTCTTCTTTTCATCTTTCAATATTATTTTTATGTATAAATGGCACCAAAAGAGTATGAAAATAATTTGCTAAAACCATGATTTATTTTTAATTACAATTATTAGGTTATGCACCCAATGATAAACCTACTATAGAAGAATATAATTTTTCTGAAATTGGAACGTCATCATCAGCTACTCCAACTACTCTGGAAAATAGTGAAAGGAAAGATAATGACTACGAAGACACTACTGCCAGTGAGATTCATATATTATCTATTCATTTTAATTTTAGTTAACAGGGTTAATTTGGGTCAATTTAGACATTTTTACAGTAAGAAATATAAAAATATTTAATTGTATGCTGTTGAAATAAAAAATAAACAGTATTTTGCAGGTATATGTTTTTGATTAAAATACATATTAGAATATTTTCCTATTTATATTGCAAATGTGTATGATTTTTAAAATTTGTTTTTCTTTGCATTGTAATATTACAATTAAAATATTTCAAATATTAGTTTGATTAATTTCTTTAAGTATAAATTTATAATTTTTTGTAGACCTTATTTTATTAATTTGATTTTTGTTAAGATTAATTACAAATTTATTGATACAATGATATACTTATATTTCAGATTTATTGCCAGATAAAAATTGTAATTTATCGTTATTCTCACCAACAACACTGTCAAACAATGATGAGAAAATCAATTTTTATGATGAAAAAGCTAGTACAGGTAAGGTATTTTTAGTAAAGTTAAATATGTGTAATGTGTATTGTTAAATTAACGATTTTCAAAGATATTGTTCGCTGGTTTTTGGTTTAAGGCTTAATAAATTGTTGTTAATTGGTAACCGAATGTGCTCATTCTAAACTGGCTCATAATCGGTAATCGGCCCATGGTTCTTAAAATTTGTATGTCCTGAATTAAACATACAATAAATTATACTACCATACACGTAATCAGACATTTGTCTATAAGGGGGCAACATTTTTTGGCCCCTTTATGTTTTTTGTACCCAATACCACTCTTCTCCTTATTAGACAATATCTATAAAAAATAACACCACATTTCACAGTGGTTATTGTCTGTATTGGTTAAGCATTATATTTTAACATTATATATATTAATATAGGTTACAATATACATCTTAAACAACTATTTAAGGAAAAGTCGTCTATTTTTATGGTTCGCTGCAAATCTTTCAGTAAATTCATCTAAATTTAATAATTTTACCTGTATTTGGAATTCCTACTTTTCAATCTATTAATAGACTTATTATTGTCTTATCTCAAATTATCAAGTGATAAATATTTATAAAATAGAATCTCGGAATTTAAGTTTTGTTATACAATTATTAGCTTTATGGAGTACCATATAATATTTATTCAGGATTTAGTCGGTTTGGCTATTTAAAAATAAAAATCAAGGTGGCCAGTCTTAGGTCACTGACTTTTCTTAGGAGGCCTTTACTTTTTAACCTAACCTTGACCTTGACTTCTTAGCCCCCCTCCTTGACGACGTGCCTTTATACTACTTATTTATCTATTTTTATTTTATTTATTGTTCGTTTTAGTTAAGTTAAAAGTTGATTTTTGATGGGATTGTATTAACGTGCCTGATACCTCATACCTACTTCCATTATTTAATTCATATAATTTGTTGACATTTGCACCAATATTGCATCCAAGCATAATAATAATTCAATTTTTTTTACAATTTGAACCTAATTGTATTTCAGATATAAGGTCTGATGAAGTTCATATAGTAAATGAGAGTTTTCCTTCCGAAACAAGTGGATCATCTATACCAATAACTGAAATCTTGGGGAAGAAAACAAGTATTTATCTTCAAAGTGACGTTACTGAAGGTAGCAATCTATAAAATATAAAATATTATTTAGATAAAATGTAATATAATATTAGTTTTTGATGTTTTTAAAAATGTTACTTGTAACAACTTACGTTTAATTTAAGCTTGAGTAATAATATTTATAAATGTTGGTAAAAAATAAAAAATGCCTCTATTTTAATTTACCTTTAATTTTTGTTTATAGATTTGACCTCCAATGATTGTTTGGAAACTGAGTTGAATAACATTTCTAATGAACAAGATGATGAGATAATAGAGGGTAAGAGTTATTGATATTAGCAATCAAAAGATATCTATGCTTGTGATTCCGAAGTACAGTTAGTTTTATCTATATTCTAAAACTACAGTGAAGGAACTAAATAATATGTTGTTATGACCAAATTTTTTTTTTTTAATGTAATTTTAATGAAACATGTTGGAACACATTAACCACACTTATTACCATATATGGCAATGACAGTACTAAAATATCATTACAGATATTTCTATGATGTAGAATGTGGATAGTGATATTATTTTAAAAGAAATAAAATTAGGTTATTAAACTGATCATTTTAGACTCATACATGGAATAATAATTGTACGATTGTTGTTTACATTATTTTGTACGTTTCTATATATATGTAGGCACAGATTTTTGTGTATTATCCAATATTGTTGTTATGTCCAATGTAAAAATAACCAGACACTTAGTACACTCAAATAATATGGGACTATCAGGACCTTGAATATTCATGTTGGTTCATTGGTTTTATTCATGAGTTGGTTTATAATTTAGTTGTGAACTGATTTTATTATCCTGAAAGAATTATACAATATACATAAATACATAATAATTCAATGTTTATAACAATATAAATAAATACAATTACGGGAAAGAATATTAAATTACAGGTTATATTATGACCAACAGTTTTATATAATATAATAGAGTATAATAAATAATAATTAATTGTTAGGATTTTACAATTGAATATATAACAATACCCTCATAACATAGACTGATAATAATGTATAACATTACAAATATTATACCATAGAGGACGCTATTATAATGTTGTACACCTCCCCCTCTGATGCAGCTTTATCATGAGAGTACAGAGAATGTTATGAACTATAGAATTAATTTGATACTTTTCCCCTTTTTGCACAACCCACTTCATAAAATGAAGATGAAATCATCCTTAGGATTGGATAAGATCCAATTCTTACCTTATACATTTTCATTCTATTTAGTTTATTTCCATTTTCAACATAAACTTCATCTCAAACTTTAAATTCATATACTTTCCTATTTTATCAATTCTGGTTTTGTTGGTTCTTAATGGAGTTTATTAGTGCTTTTTTTCTATTTTCTTCGATATTATTCTGGCTTAATGTGTCTACCAGACTGATATGCTTTCTAAAAAGTAAATATGCTTGTTCAAACTTTGTTGTTGAACTATGACTGTTTGATTGTATTTTGTCATATATTCTTTAGCTATGGATCTATTTTTTCCAAATTCACCAACTGTGTTTATACTACATAATCTCGTTAGGTTCACGAGTGGAACCGAGCTTTGACATTAAACCAACCAATTTTACTTCTTCTGGCTTATTTTCCATACATACAGATCAACTTCTACAAAATTTGTTAAAACACTAATATATCAAAGTTTTTAATGTAATAGTAAAGTTGAGAAACCCCAATGTGACCATAATCATCATGCATTAACTTGATTATTTTCTTACCAAAATCTACTGATACAAATATCCTATATCTATCCTTTAGTTTTTTAAAAATGATGTTCTGGTGTTTTTCACTTTTCTTAGCAGAATCCGATTCTTGTTTATTCTTTTCCTGGTCTGTAAGTGTATTTCTTAATTCAATTCAATTTACTACTTGAATCACATCTTCGTTTTCAAAATATTCTAAAACTGACTGTCTTGAAAGGAGATCAGCTAAAATATTTTCTTTGCCTTTCTTACATATTATTTAAAAATTAAATTGAAATAGATAATGAACCAGATCTCCCAGTGTTTCATCTGTTCTGGATTTTGCTATCAAATTCACTAATAGTTTGTGATCACTACAAACAACAAATTCACGATCAATTAGATAATATTGCCAATACTTTATTGTATCTTTAATTGTCTTACATCCTAAGTGAATTATATCTATTTTCATCTCCCTTTCAGATTCTTAATTGTGACTAAATTCTCTTGTGTTGGTGAAACTTTGTTTTCCTGCATGCAATGACCAAGGTACTTAGCAGCAAATTTACATTTAGCCAGCTTAAGTTTGAAACCATCTTCTTCCATTATTTTTAAAAATTTTTAGTGTCCCATAATCCTGTCATGACTGAAAAAATCAGAATATCATCAATATAGTTGCTGCAATATTTATCTAAGAAGGAATATTCTTATTATGTTAGAGAGGATATGCTGAACGATTGCCGGAGCATTTTTAAGCCCAAACAAAAGCAGTTTAAATATGAATTTTCCAAATTTTGTATTAAATTATACCTAACCTTCTCTCGGTCTTCTTATTTTAAGAGATTATCTTACAATTCAGAATTTATATCAATAACAGTTAAGTATTTGCAATTTGAGGCTATCTATAACATTGTTTATAGTTGGAAAAGGCTATCTATAACATCGTTTATAGTTGGAAAAGGATAACATTCTGGTATTATTAATTTATTCATTCTTCTAAAATCAATACAATATCTAGTCCAACGCCCTTCTTCCTTTCCATTTCTGAGAAAGGTGAGTCCAAGTTGAGTAGCTTCTAGCAACTCCTTTATTTGTGTTCTTATTTTTTGCTTGTCTGGAAAATACCATTTGTTAGGCACGAGATTTAACACATTTATCTCTTATTAATTTTATTTCAGCTTGTCTCAATTTCACTCTACCTACATTGCATTTATTTTTGCAAATATATGAATATATTTTTTTTATTAATTCTATGTTCATTCAAATTAGTCACCATTTTTTTTCTGATTTATCTTCTCTTTTTTTATTATTATTAGTTTTTTCTATATTTTCTAATTTGATTATTATATTTAAATGTTACTCTTAGTAATTATTTTAAATCTTGAATCAATTTGAATATTTTAATAGCATCCAAATCTAACAAAAGATCATAAGAAAACTGATTATTTTTTACTACATGTGTATTTAAATTGTTTGTAAGATTTCCAGTTTTTAAAATGAGATTTGACCTTATTGCACAGAAATTAAATCCATTGATTGTCTTGACAGCAAATTTGTTTTTTTTTTTAAACTTGATTTTAAGATATCTACAACACTTTGATTTACTAGACTAATATTTGACCAGCTGACATATACTGCTTTTATATTCATATTTTTATCAACATGTATATTAATTAATAATATGTTAATCAATGAATTTAATTTATTTGGGAATTTTAGTTTAAAGACATGTCATAGTGTCTGCTACTTGATCAGTAAAATTACCATCAACTGCTTCATTTGCATTAATTTTGATCTTAGAGGTATATATACTTTTATTTCTGCATTCTGTTGAAGGATGATTACGATTACGCCAACCAATTTCACACATATAACAAGGTTTTTTTAAATGTACCACATATTCTTTTTTTGTTCCTCTGGATTTATCTTTAATTTTTTCAGTCTTTAGATTTGAACTTGTAGTAAACTCAATTTCTTTTTTTTCATTCTAACTGAGTTTTCTAATCTCCCGTGCTTGGTAAACAGTTTTTCAATAGTCGTTATCATTTCTCAGTCTAATTTGTTTTTGTTTTTTTTTTGTTTTTGTCTATCAGTAATCCAACTACAATCATGTTTATCCTTGACGTTTCTGTTCCATTTCTTTCAGCTTCCAAACATAATATTTCTTTTGTTACAACACAGTCCACCAAAGAACCACCTAGATATTTGTGGCTATAAGCTTTTTTTTAGATTAAATCAGCCTTTATCTACAAGTACTGCGAGAAGAGATTTTTTCCATTCATTCCAATCCACTAGACCAATATTCTTAAAATTTGATTCATACCAATCTTTAGATGACCCATCCACAAAAAAACTGAAGTTCTTCAATCCTTTTTGTATCACTGTTTATTATATGTCTACTGCATTCAGCTTCAAATTGTCCTATCCCTTCTACTGCAATTTTTGACTAAATGTAGTCCTATCTCTTTATTTAAATATATAATATATTTATTCATCAATATTATTTAACGGAATGGTTTCATTTAACATTGAGTTCGATTTTTCTAATAGAAGTTCATCGTAGCAGAAGTTCTCTTCTTCATTAAAATATTCCTTCTTAATATTGTCATCTATCTTTATTTCTACTTAACAATAACCACTAATCGGTAATTGGGAGCACTTTTAACTGAGGACTTGGACAAAAATACCTTGAATTTTTAATATTTTTATACACCCTCAGTAATCACACCGTGATATTTTATCTTTTGAAAAACCAGCAGACTTAAAGTCATCTTTTCCGTTTTTAACAACGTGTACAAACAATTTTCCTTCTATCTCCTCACCTATTTTCTGTATGTATACATTGTAATTGAATTTGGGAGTCGGTTTATAATTTATTAAGTTATGAGCAGCTTTAAGAATCATACAATATACGTAAATACATAATAATATAATGCTTAAAACAATATAAATAAATATAATTACCCGAAAAAAAAAAATTAAATTACAGGTTATATTATGGCTGACAGTTTTTTATAATATAATAGAGTATAATAAATAATAGTTAATAATTAACATTTAACAATTGAATATAAAACAAATAATAAAGTACAAGTGACAACTCTTAATTTAGACTGATATTTAACAATAAAAACATTTTTACATAGAGGGCGCTATGTTAATGTCTTACATATTTAATCCGTTAAAACATTTTCCAACTCTTCATGCTTCCTGTGTTTTACTTTTTGTCGTTTACACCCTCCTAACATGCCGCTTTGTTCTATTTCCCGTACATTTTTCAACAAAGTTCTTTAAGTGAAAGTATATTAGAAATATCCTTTTGTTTTTATTTCTCGGTGGACACTTCCTCGTATTTCTTCAAAATGTTGAGTCGGTCCGAAAAATCGGTTGTGCATTAGTTTTACACTAAACGGGTAAAATTTCAATTTTTTTCACAAAACAACTAAAATTTATCATAATCTGCTGAACAAAAGATTGTTTTATCAGATTAGAGAGAAAAAACCTAAACTCATCAGATGGTTATTAAATTGACTAGTATAGGAAATGTCTAGGTTACGTCTAGTTAGGACCGACGGAAAACAGTGTTTTATGCGGTTTAAATGGGAGCGTCTTAAGCGAGTTCTATTGTATTTACAAAGGGAATAAGTTGCCATAATTACATGGATTTTTTCTTACAATTATTAAACATAACAATATTGTGTTGAAATATTTTGTTACAGTTTTTACATCTAGTGATAGTTGTCATATAAGCAAACATCATGACCTTGATACCGGAAATTCCTCAAGTTCATCTCTGTCAACTAATGTGATAATCAAAAAAAAAAAAATTAAAAAACACAAAAAAATAAATACTGATGGTAGAGTATATAAATATTTATATTTATTGTTCTTTCATCTAAAATATTAATTTAAAATATTTTAATTAGAAGATCAAGTTTGGAGAGTAAAAGCATCAAAATCAAAAATTAAGTCAAAGAAAAAAAATATTTATGAAAAATACAAATCAGGCAAGAGTAAAGAATATTTATTGATTGTGACTTTAATACTGATTTTATAATAATTTATGTGTTGGAGATTATTACTTAAAAAATTCAAAACTCTTTGAAAATCATAGATTCTGATAAATAAAATGGAATAAAATAAATGAGCTTTAATTTTTCGAATTTGAATATTAATTTATCTGATACTATTTTAAACCATTTTAATTAATTTTTTATTTTTCGTATAATTTATAATTTTACGGTCATGATTTTTGTTCTAGAACTTATAACTAAAGATAGTTTTAGTTTAGACCAAAGTAATGATACTGAAACTTCTAGTTCTTCATGTTTAACAATTTCAACTTATATATCAATTTAAAAAAAGAAAATTAAAGACCATAAAAAAATTAATACTGATGGAAGTAAATAATTATTATTTCATATAAATAAATAATGTTCTGTAGGAGAAGATAATGTTCGGAAAGCAAAATCATTAGCATCAAGGAATGAGTCAAAACATAATATTTATGAAAAATACAAACCAACTAAGGGTGAATATTATTATTTATTGGTAGTGACAATAATACTGGTTTTTATACTGTTTTTTATTTATAGGTCTATCATTAAGTTACAGGAAAAAATCAGACATGTATAAAAAACTTCTAAAAAGCAAGTCAAAAGACCTGTGTATAGATTCCGATGATAGTGATACGGTTGCTACCATCAATGTGCAAGGTGTCTCATATTCTTTAATTTTACTATTATATAAAATTAAATAAATGTCATTTAATTTTTTGAATTTTCATTTCACTTTTAATATTTAAGTTAACTTTTCAATGAATTTTAAAGTAATGTTTTCATTTGAGTAATCATTTATTTAATTTTTATTAAATATTAATTTTATTTAACAATCATTGATTTTAATTTAAAATGGTCATATATTTTGTTTTAGATCTTACTTCTAGTAATAATTTTTCTTTGAACCAAATTGATGATTATGAAACTGGCTGTTCTTCCAGTTCATCAACATACGTGCCTAACAAAAAATATAAATTTAAAGATCGTAAAAGTGAAAATACAGGTATTACCATCTATGTAATTTTAACTATTATATTTAGCCTCATAAATTTATATGTATATATATATATATATATTTAATTTTAAAGACCATAATCAAAGAGTAAAAGAATGTTCATCAACACCAATAAGCTACTTAAACAAACAAAATATTTATAACAAGAGCAAAGTAATTAAGGGTAATAATTTTGTTTGTTCTTGTCCATAGTAATATAAAGTTTTATATTGAATTAAAATATTAAAATGTATTTCATTAGAAGTTGATAACTTAAAAAAATCACAAGTACATGAAAAATATACTAAAAGCAAGTCCAAGAAAGTGAAAATGAATGCCGAAAAACATCATTTTTTCGACACAGACTTTAATCAAGGTAAGTAATCTTTCTTGGTTTTGTTTTTGTTTTTTTTTTTGGTTTTTAAACTAAAAACCTTCATTTTATGAAATTTAAATTGTTTAATATTGAATTGTAAAACTGTCAGATATTATTACTTTAAACTTGATTTTTAATATTCAGTTACAAGTGCTATTTATTTAATTTTGTTAAATATTTTTATTTCAGATATTGCAACTAATGATAGATTTATTTTAAATGAAAATAATCAACCTGAAGCTTGTAGTATTTCAAGGTCATCAACATCAACATCAACAAATGTGGCAAATAAAAAAAAGAAAATTAAAGAAAATAAAAGTGAAATTACTGATAGTAATGTTAATTTATTGATTCTTATGTTATATTAACTAATTAATGATGATATTAGGAGAAGATAATCTTTGGAGATCAAAAGCATCAACATCAACAACAAAGTCAAATGATAAGATTATACTTGATGGATACGATAAATCGTCTGAATGTAATGATTATTTATTGATGATAATGATTATATTGTTGTTAATATTAATTTATGATATAAATTATAGATTCACCGATAAATTATTTAAAAGAAATAAAAGCTCAAGAGAAACTTCTAAAAAGTATGTTTAAAATAAATAATAAAGATCATGTTGAAACAGACTGTCAACAAGGTGAGTAAAATTTTGGTTAACTTTATAGGTTTGGGTTTAATTTTTATATTGAAATAGTTTATATTTCCTGGATATCATTATTAAGTTTCTTTGACATTATATTTTAAGTGTTACATTAAAATTAGTAAAATTAGCTATAAGAGTTTCTCTTAAATTTCAGATGATGGAGTTGATTGTAGTTCCTCAAGTTCATCTACGTCAAGAAATGTGACTTACAGCAAATTAACTGAGGGTAAGGATCTTTTATTGATGGTAATGATGTTGCTTTGTATTACAAATAAATTATATGATTTATAGATGTACCAATGAATGATTCAAAAAAATCAAAAACATATAAAAAATGTCTCAAACGCAAGTCTAGAGATGCATTTATAACCAATAATAAAGATACCATTGTAGCTAACTATCAACAAAGTGAGTAACATTTTTACCTTCTCAATTTCATACAATCAAATTAAGAAAAAAAAAATGTATAATAAAAAATAGTAATTAGAATTTTATTTTTGTGATCTTTTAATTTTAATTTTGATTTTATGTTAATTTTACTTTTGGGATAACTTTTTGAAGTTGTGTTCAGTTTAGTAATTAGGTATATTTCTTATTTTAAAATTTAATTGAAATGTTACAACTTTTATTTATATATTTTTAGAGGTAATTACTAATGAAAGTTATCAACCTGAAGGTTGCAGTTCATCAATCTTAACAAATGTCAGAACTAAAGAAAAGAAAACTAAAATTTGTAAAAATAATGTTTCTGATGGTAATGCTGATTTTTGATGATGATGATGACTATATCATACATACCAATAAATTGTTTTTTTTTTTTAAGAATATCATTTTTTGAGAGGAAAATCATCAACAACCGGGTCAAACGAAAAGATGAATTATGACAGAGAAAGAAAATTAACCAAGGGTAAGGATTATTTAAATTTTGTTATTATGTTCAGGAAAATACTGATGAGGTGTCGGCAAAATTGTTCAAAATTTAAAATGTTGGTCTGGAATTTCAAAGACCGTATCGGCCCCCCTCTCCTGACCATTATATATTTTTAAGGCCTTTCAAACTATGATGTTGTTTTTATACTAATTTATTATAATATAACATTGTATAGGTCTTGGAGTTAATTATTTAAAACAAATAAATTTGTATGAAAAACTACTAAAGAGCAAGTCTAAAGACAATTGTAAAGATGCAGTTTTAAATGATGCAACAGATAATTTTGAAAGTGACTGTCAACGTGAAGGTGAATAATTTTTATTTTTATCAATATGGTAAAATTAAATACAAAACTGTAATTGTTTGTTTTTATTTCTGTGTTTTTTTTTTCTAATCTCGCTTTAAAAGTAATTGAAATAATTCAAAACCAGAGTAAATATAATATAATAAAACTAATTGGTAAAATAATATAATTGATACAACTTTGATTATCAATTCCAAAAATAATCTGAATCAAAAAAATTAATTAATCCAAAATTTCAAAATGGTTATTAATTCAAAATCCAAATTTAGTTATCAATTTCAAAAACTAGTATCAAAAACTGTTTGGAATCGGTAATCATTACTTCCAGAACAGTTTATAATCTAGAACAGATGGTTATAATTGGGAATCGATACTATCTAAGTATTGATAATAGTTGATATGACTGATTGAAATACAAATAAATATAATTTACAAAATACTGACTCTGACTATAGATACAAATTCTTCCAATTTCAATGTAGAATCATAATTACAGAAAATACAATAATTGTAATCCACATATCCTTTATTTTAAAATTAATTCAGTTTCCATCAATTTTATGTTTTTACGATTTTATAATTTCAGATGAAACATCTAATGAAAGTTTTATTATGAATCAAAGTCATCAACTTGAAGCGTGTAGTTCTTCAAGTTCATCAATGACAACAAATGTCATGAATAAAAAAAAGAAAGCTAATCATTGTGAAAGTCGAATTTCTGATGGTATTGTTGTTTTATTCATAATTTTTATTAGATATAAACTAATTATTATTTTTAGATCATTGGAAATCAAAAGCATCAACATCAACAATAGTGGCTAATGATAAGATAATACTTAATGAAGACAACAAATCAACTGAGTGTAATGATTATTTATTGATGGTGATGATTGTAAAGAGCGGATTATTAGGTCCTTAAAAGTTTAAAGTATGATTCTAATGTGCTCTAAAAAACCTTAAAATATTCTCTTAATAACCTTCAAACTGGTAAAATATGCTTTTTTACTTTAAATAATTTTAAAATCTGTATTCCAAGTTACAATAGAATCAATATTATGTAAAATATGTAGTTATAGTTAACATTATACACTTATAAATTTATAATATTTAAATTTACTATCCATGTATTGCATACATGTAATAATATGTCTTAGCTTGAAAATAATTATTGCATACATTTTCTTTGGTAAATCATTTCAATTTAGTCACATTTAAGCAATCACACAAATTAAAAACTTTTCAGTTCAATCACAAACAAAATATCGAGCAATTTCTATCATTTTTCATTTTTTTAATTAAATACATTAAGCTTTTCGTGTGACAAAATATTTCGATTCAGAAATGAACAATTGTGACTTTTTTATGAATCAAAAATACAATATATTCTAAATTATGAAATATAGGTTTCTTATTTTTTAATCTTATTATGATATCCAAAATACATTTCTTTTATGAATTCTGTACTGAATAGTTGAATATTTACCCCTGTTGCCATTACGCCTAAAAATGTATGCGAAAACCTAAAAATCCGTTCTTTAGTGATGATAATATTGTTATTATTACTAAATTATGATATAATTTCTAGGTCTACCAGTTAATTATTTAAAAAAATTAAAAGTTCATGAAAAACTTCTAAAAACCAAGTCTAAGGATTCATTAAAAATTAACTATAAAGATCATTTTGAAGCTGACTATCAACAAGGCGAGTAACATGTTTTCAATAATGTTATAGTTAGCAACATGTTAACATCTTGTCAAGATTATGTTTTTGTAGTTTGTAATCTATCAACAAACATGGTCAATTTAACTGTTTCAGATGTAATATCTAATGAAAGTTATCAACCTGAAGCCTGCAGTTCGTCAATGTCAACAAAAAAAAAAACTAAGGAACATAAAAATGATATTTCTGATGGTAATATTGATTTATTGATGACTTAAACATACATACTGATCAATAATGTTTTTTTAAAAAGGAGAAGATAATTTTTGCAGCAGAAAAGCATCAACCTCGACATCAACAACTCAGTCAAATAATATGGTTATGTTTGTCAGAAGAAGCGAAGCAAATGAGCGTAAGAATTAATTATTAATGGCGATTTTACTGTTATATTTCTAATTTATTATATTACCTATAGGAGTTGATCACAAACATAATTCAATAGTGTTTAAAAAGTATGCAAAGAAAAAGTCAAATGATGTAGATTTAAATAGTGACAGCGAAATTAATGTAGTTGGTGACTCTCTACTAGGTGATTTACATTTGAAATAATTGTATTTAATTAATAACCATATTTTATTATATTCAATACTTGGTATTATTTAATATAGTTCTGAATTGGTTGTGAATTTTACTTTATATGATTCAATTTTAAATTTGTGCAGTTTACTGACTTTATTTATGTTATAATTAAATGTATTGTTCATTTAGAATTATTATTATTATGTAATTTTGGAATTTAATAAAATTAAATTAAAGACTTCAATATTGTTAAGTTTTTATCTTATCTGTTATTATTTTATTTCGTTTTGAATCGGTAAAGGGTTTTTTTATTTCTTTGATGCCACTTAAATATAGAGTGCAGTTTGATGAAAATTGTGTTTTCAAACATCATTAATCACAATGTTTCTCATGCATTTCTCATATCATACACTTAAATATTAACTTAAATATATTTACGAATATGTATATAAAATTAATAATAAGTTATTATTGTTTTAAAAGATTATTTTTTGTTTCAGATTTAACTTCCAATAGTCTTACTTTGAATAATAGTAATCTTTCTGATACTGCTACTTCAACAATAGAAACAACTGTATTAATTAGTAAGAAGAATATTAATAACCATAAAAATAATGTTGCTGATGGTAGGGTTAAATTTATTTATTCTAAAATTATTGCACCTTTATTCATCTTTAATGATTTTAGGAGTTAATTGTGTCAAAGAAGTAAGAGAGCTTAAAAATGATAATAAAAAGAAATCGCATGTTGTAGATATTATCCCTGACAAAGATGATAAAGTGATTAGTAACTATCAACCAAGTGAGTTCCAATTTTAATTATTTTTATACATACTTTCTTAAATTTAAATCAGATAACTTCAATATACATACATGCACACATATATATAGACATGAATATACAGTATATAATACATCAATTGTGATTATCGTTAATTATTTGATAGTGTAGTTTATGATATGGCAAAAGAGTATGATATTGATCTATATTTAACTATACCCTTAGTATTATGTCTTATTATTTTTATATTTTTAGGTTATGTTGTTTTACATTTTTGTATCTTGATTTTTGTAATTTAAATTTGTTGATGTTTTATTTATAAAATAGTTTTTAATGTAATTTTGTTATTTAGTACAATCAAACATACATTTATTATCATTTAATGCTCTGAGTAGGTGCTTCCTAGAAAAATGTAAGACACTAATGTTTTATTAATTAAAGATTATTATGATAATATATGATCTGTCTTTAATGTTATTTCCTACCAATACAACCCTGTTAAATTACTTTAAAAATATCAAGTAATTCTACAATATTTGTTGCTAAAACTAATAATTATCCAGTTAGTACAAATGCTGACACTGCAATTTACTAAATTTGTATAGTGGGCGCTCATTATATGTTAATAAAAATTAATATTTTTAAAATTGTTCTTTTTTATGTTTCAGTTCCGAAATCTATTAATGGAAATTGGTCATGTGGAAGTGCAAGTTCATCAAATTCAATACCTTTGTCAAATCATCAAATAGAATCTGATGATGAACATAATACAGATGGTTGTTTTATATAATAATATTTTTTTTATATTTATTAATGAAAACTATGTTTTATTTGTTTACAGATGATGATCAATACGTTAAAAATAGAAAAATTTCCAAAAATAATCATCAACCTTTTGATGATGTAGACCGTAGTATTTTTGAAGCTTTTGGATATGAAAAACTTTGTAAGTGTGCTATTAATTAGTGTAATCAGAAAAAAAAATGTTTATTATTATAAAATTATTTAACTGCCAAAACTAGCGTCTAGTCATCACCGTGACACTGGACTTAATAGTAATTATAATTATCCTAAGTTCATAATTTCTGCAGTTCCAAACCGGCTTGATATATTTAGAAACTCTTCTTAAGTAAGGACTTAATGCATTTAATTCTCCCCAAACCAAGCATTATGCTTATAAGGAAATTGCAAATTTATTGTATCTTGTATATTTGTATTTATCAGTATGTAATTGTGTATTATTTTATTTAATACATAATTATTATTAATGTTATATTACCTTGAACATAACAAAGAAGAGTAATATTGGTCAATACCTTCCATGGCATGGGTTTTATTTCCACAATTTTGTAACTAATCCAACTTTAAAAAAAATATTGTAGTACATACTAATTACTAGCAAGCCATTGCTGGACCATAGGACCTAGATTTATTTATTTTAAAAACCACTACTATACAACTGATAACTCAAAAAAAATGCAATACTATAAAATACAAAATATAATAAATTAACAGTGTATTATATTTACAGTTAGCTGAGGTTACCCGGTCTGTGCTTGGGCCGTTAGTGGTCAGTTGATTAGCTATGAAATTGTATAGTTATATTTATTGACCTGCAATTATTAGACCAATATATTATATTATTTGTCTGGGTCATGACTACAACAACTTTAAGTATTACCTATTGTTATGTTTTGTTTAACATCAAGTATGTATTTTTATTTGATGAGTTCACACTCAAATTTTTTTATGGTACTGAGATCACTTTGAAATTTTTCTACTTCAGATTTCTCAATTGATAATATCTCGAATTCATGATCTAAATCAGAGGTTCCCAAACTACTTTTCCTCGTACACCAAGTGCTAATTTTCTCCATTTTCGTAGACCCCCTAAAATTGAATTTTTACAAATTCATCTAGGTGTTTTTATAGCTTATATGGAATTGTTTACTTGACACATAGGTAGGGGTTTTGTCCGGAAATGATGGAATGAAGCCGAACTTCAAATAATCAATGCAATATTGCCTACAATTTTTTTTAGATTCATCCATAATTAATAGCAGTTATATTTATACTAAAATTAACCGATTTATGAATTAGTAAAACTTTGAAAAGTCACAAACAACGTATAATCGGTAATCGACTGTCACGGATGAACTAAATTTTTAAACTTACAGTAATGTATATTCCAACATCGGCGTTGACCGATATCGTGTTTATCGTATCATTCTTATCATACTTATTGGTTATTAGCGAGACTTAAAAATATACGATTGAATATGTAATGTGTAATTTAATAATTTTTTTTAGTAACTTTTAATTCAACTTATCTTAACATTCCGATATTCACCTTTGACTCCGTTAGTCGTTATTGACAATGCTCGTTATAATAATCTTTATCGTTCGCATTATCGCACACATATTTTTCATAATTGTTAAAATTATTCGTTAAAAATTTTAAGTCTCGTGGACCCCTATACACATGATACACCCCCAATTAGCTTTTTCTTTGACATGGACTCCTTGTAGGTCAGAATTGACCCCAGGGGGTCGATATAGATCACGTTGAAAACCTTTGATCTAAATGGTTGAAATTTACCCTTCGGATTATCTCATTGGTTACAGAGTAAATATTTTGGATCCAAAAATATCGAATTGCATATACTAATTTGATTAATAAAATATTTTTCGTTCTAAACATACTTAAAACATGCGGTAAAATGTATCAACCATGGATCCGAATGCTACAATCTAAACCACGACTTTCATATTTATTTATAGAGATTTATATCGTTCATGTTTTTTGAATTTTAATCCGTTAGAGCATCCCATTAGTTTTTTTTTTTTATAAAACATTGAGTCATATTTATTTATATACATTATTATCATTACTATGTATATGTAATATTAATTCGTTAGAGAGGACCACTAGTAACAACCTTATATCTTTACGTTCTGTAGCCTGGAGGTATATTTTGTGATTTACATATGTATACTGACCTTCCCATGATCTGGCTGAATATCTTTGTTGAATTTCAATCGATTTGGATTAGTAATTTTAAAGATTACATGTGCAAAAAAAAGCGACATTCATTTTTATTTATATAAATAGATATGTGTATAATATATACATATATAAATAGATAAATCTATTCTCCATTATAGAAGTGATTACAATTTGTATTACTGATACAGATTTAGTTTTTAAAATAACGTTGAAAGAAATACTAAGCTTTTTAAGCGAATTAAATGAAATAAGTTTTTTTACCTGCAAGGCTGGGCAATCAAATAGAATATAAAGGAGGTCATATATATGTCGTAGGCATATAGTCAAATCAGGCATTGTATTAAATGCCTAGGCATATAGTCAAAGAATTTAATGTTTATGCAATTTTACTATCCGCCTAGACATTTAATTAAATTACTAGGCATTTGATTAAATGTTCATTTCATGTCAGGCAAATAATAAAAAAAAACATTTTGTATTATTTAAAAAATTTAAATATATTTTCTATCAGTTATTTATTGCTATTTTATGTATAAAAAAAGCTATGTATTATTTATAATAATATGAAAAACACGTTGGTATATGAAATAATATGTTTAATTTCGTGTGCATTATTACTATTGTTTTAAAAATGAAATCATAAATATATACAGGTAATAAGTAATTAGATGTGATAGACGTAGATAATAGTACGAGTGTATTGTATACCCTATAGGCTATAGTCAGCATAGTCTATAGTACGAGTAGTGAGTACTATAAATTCTTATTAAATAAAAATAAAAGTTCCATTGGTTTTTACCTTGGTTGTATGAGAACCTTATCTATATTGAGTACCGTAAAATAGTGAAAAAATAATTTAAAGAACTAAAGGTTGGTGATCAAATAGTATTAAGTGTTCCAAAAGTAGACCGAGGACCTTTCGATAGTCAAAATATTAATGGGTTAGTGATTGACATTCGGAACGGCGTTTATCAAATTGGTACAGAAGTGAGTATAATAAAAAATTGGTGTTTAAGAAAAGAACTTATACTAATGTCAAATAATGGCTTAGAAGACAGCAAAATAAAAAAAATAAATGTATATGTCCATACGTGAAGCAGTAGCAAACTTATCAATTTACAACGGTCAAGGTTTTGTTAAATGTCAGTCAATCAGGAAAGCGGCAATGTCAAACCAATTGGTGCTTATGTTTTAAGAAAAATCTCAAATATTCCAGCAAATGCCACCAAATAACAACATGTAACAACAAGTAATAGGTAACAAAACCTTGTAATTATAATATAACTTAAAATTTTTTTTTTATG
This sequence comes from Myzus persicae, assembly GCF_001856785.1. Taxonomy (NCBI): domain Eukaryota; kingdom Metazoa; phylum Arthropoda; class Insecta; order Hemiptera; family Aphididae; genus Myzus; species Myzus persicae. Next base: position 130,851 of record NW_019103955.1, read on the forward strand.
ATTTCATTTTTAAAACAATAGTAATAATGCACACGAAATTAAACATATTATTTCATATACCAATGTGTTTTTCATATTAATAAATAATACATAGCTTTTTTATACATAAAATAGCAATAAATAACTGATAGAAAATATATTTAAATTTTTAAAATAATACAAAATGTTGTTTTTATTATTTGCCTGACATGAAATAGACATTTAATCAAATGCCTTGTCATTTAATTAAATGACTAGGCATTTAACTAAATGTCTTGGCGGATAGTAAAGTTGCATAAACATTAAATTCTTTGACTATATGCCTAGGCATTTAATAAAATGCCTGATTTGACTATATGCCTACGACATATATATTCATTGGAATGATGCGTACAAAAAGGAGATACATTTAAGCCAAGTTTGAGAGAGTGAATTTGTAATAAAGTATGCCCTATACGTAAACAATGAAATTGTACAATATATGGTCTATGTAAGTTTAAGTTATTAAATCAAGTTTTTTTAACAATGTATCCATATGTCAAGCAAAGTCTGCAGATATGTTATTCCAAGAAGACCAAAGATTAGAGATGTAATTTCTTAACAAAGGGATACAATCTGATTGGGGTAGATGAGTAAGAGAAGGGCAAATTAGATTAGATGTAAATTTAGCAAGATTGTTGACAACCTCGTTACCATGTATTCCAATATGAATCTAATGAAGTGAATTATAGAGTTTAATTGATTGAGAGTGAAAATAAGAGACTAAATGCAGGATTTAGATTTTACAGATATTTTGTATACTTAACACAACTTAAGATCCCACCATCTTTATATCTTAGTATTTATAAGGTCTCGAGGACCGAAGTGTTTAAGAATGGAGCAAAGGTTATAAGGAGATTCACTAAAGTATTTACAAGTGGTAAGGCAGATATATTTTCGAAATATCAGTTGTATTCTACTATTAGGAATAAACAATACCAATGTGTACGATATTATTATATTAAAGAACGTATATTAGTTTATTATGAAACCGTAACGTCGACTGTCGTGTGCGTGCCGACCGGTGTCGTACGCGGTGGACAGTCCCCACCGCGTACCTATATTATTATCAAATATGTTAATAAGGAAGATAATTATTATGTTGACAATAGTACTGTATCGATGTACGATATACAACACCTCTCCCCTAACATTAAATAATTTGATTCGCTTTTGAGTTTATATAACCGTGCTTATTCTACTTACTGACTAAAACTTATATCTAATTTTACATTTTTTTTTTGTGTATAACACCTATATAATACTCTGTGTCGTGTATATCATATTTTACATGCTAATTTCTCTATACTATAAAAAAATATATGCATGTATATAAACGTGTAGTATCGGTCTTATTTCCTAAAATCTACTGTTGTATAGCGGTCGGGCGATCTTTTCATTCTAGTCGGGCGAGAACGTCCGGTAGAGGTTGTCTCGGGTTCCCTGTCTGGCCCGTCCGTATCCTCCCCGGTCTCCTCTGGAACTTGTCCCCCCCTTGGGTCGGATGGGTTTTGGTTACATTCGACTTCCAACACTCCTGAGTCATCCCTATTTGGTATTTTAATGGTCTGGTGTATGTGTCGCTTCCAAGTGCCCGCCTCAATATCCACCTCAAACGCTTGTTTTCCCACATTTTTCGTAACAGTCCCTATCGACCACTTATTTTCATTCGTCCGATAATCCCGCACGGCCACTGTGTCTCCCTGTTGGATTTCATGCTGTCGTTTACCGTGACGTTTGATTTGGGAATCCTGGTGATCATTAACCACGTCCTTTGTGCTGGGAATCAGAATATCGAACTGTGTTCGAGTGCTACGTCCTAGTAATAATTTTGCCGGTGTCTGGCGCGTTGCCGAGTGCGGTGTATTGCGGTAAAATAACAGGAATTTCTGTAATAGCGTCGGGCTGGTGGTTTGGTTTTTCTTAAAGAAATTGTTCACTATTTTAACCCCTGATTCGGCTGCCCCGTTTGTTTCCGGATGGAACGGAGCTCCCACCAAGTGTTATATGCTCCCGTTTACGCAGAACGTGCTAAATTCCGTACCTGTAAAACACTTGGCTCCTTCGGTGGTAATGGACTTGGGGACCCCGAAACGAGCGAAAAGTTCTTGCATTTTTACGATTACCACTGACGCCGTACTAGTGCTTACCTCAAACACTTCAAGCCATTTTGAAGTCGCGTCGACTACTATTAAAAAAATTTTATTTTTGTAAGGCCCTTAAAAGTCTACGTGTATGCGCGTCCACACTTGTTCCGGCCACTTCCATGGCGTTACCACTACTTTTAATGGTGCGGGTCTAATTTGTATACAATCTTCGCATTTGCGCGCCGTGTTTTCAATATCGTTGTCGATCCCTGGCCACCAAAAATACGAGCGCGCGATCGCCTTCATGCAGCTCATTCTCGCTTGCGTGGAGTGCAATTCTGTCAACAGGGCCTCCCTGAACTTACTTGGCATAATCACCACATCAAACAGTCCTGTTCGGTTGAAATTTCGTGACGTCGCGTGTAATACGATTTAAGCGATTCGTTTTTATCCGCGCCTGTTGGCCATTCACCTGTGTTATTATTATATTTACCTGTGATAAGATTTTGTCGATTCGTGTTTGTGTTTTTATTTTGACCCGATTAACGTTAAACGGACAGTTGTCGTATATAAAGTTTAGACACTGTGGCGCCGTAGACACTCTGTCTGCTGTGCCTATTCTTATGCGCGATAAGAAATCCGCTGCGTTTTTCCCTGATTTAACGAACGAAATGTCAAAGTCGAATGCTGTGAGTACGTACGCCCACCTCTGTAGTCTATTAGCCGCATAAATTGGTATACCTTTCTTTTCCCCGAAAATGTGGTAGAGTGGTTTATGGTCGGTAATTAAAGTAAATTTTCGTGCGTACAAGTAATTTTACATAAGAATTTTTGAACACCGTATATTATCACTAATCCCTCTTTTTCGATTTGCGGGTATTTGCGTTCTGCTTCAGATAAGACACGCGATGCATAGGCTACTGGTTTTTCGGCGTTGCCGTATACCTGTGATATGACTGGGCCGATAGCGAAAGATGACGCGTCTACCATTAGTTTAATCGGTACCGACGGATCATAGTGGTCGAGTACAGGCTTGGACGATAATATCGATTTAATGCTATTAAACGCCTCGTCCGCTTCTTTGGACCATGACTATTTTGCCCCCATTTTTAAAAGGCCATACAACGGTTTTAGTATTCGTGTCGCATTTTCCACGAACTTAATGTAATATGTTACCAACCCTAGAAAACTTTTTAGTTCCGACCTGTCTTGGGGTGCAGCAGCCTCTTTAATCGCGATTGTGTGTTTGTCTAATGTATGCAAGCCCTGTCCGTCTATTTTATGACCTAAATATTCGACTTCCGTCTGCATAAAGGTACACTTACGTTTTCTTACCCTCAGCCCTGCTGAACCGAGTGCTTTTAGAAGTTGTTCCAAACGTATGTTATGTTCGGACATTGTCCTACCTGATACTATTATATCGTCAATGAATACCTCGACCCCCTCAACCTTTTTTGTGATACTTTCGATCACTTTCTGAAATTCGCTCGCCGATGATTTCAGTCCAAATGGGACGCGCGTGTACCTGAATAAACCTTTTATTGTGTTTATTGTCGTTAACGCGCGTGAACTATCGTCGAGTACCAACTGCTGATAGTCATCTTTCAGGTCTATTTTTGAAAAATATTTCGCTTCCGCTATTCTGGCGTAAAGGTGTTCGATTTTTGGCAGGGGGTATTTGTACTGACCAATACGGAGTTTACGGTTATTTTAAAATCTCCGCATAGCCTGACGCTACCGTCCTCTTTCAAAATTGGAACTTCGGGAGTTGCCCACTCGCTGTGGTCGACCGGTATCAAAGCGTTGATGGCCAGCAACCGTTCTATTTCAGCCTCGACTTTTATTCTTCACTGGTCGGTGTTTAAAAAATTTTGGCGTGGTCCCCGGCTTTGTTGTAAGGGATATTTTGTACCCCTTGAATGTCCCTAGCTCTTCGCTAAATACGTTTGTATACTTCTTTAAAATTGTTTTAACGCTATCCTCTGCGCCGGTAAATATACATTCAAACACGTTTTTAATACCGAGCGTTGATATATAGTTCCTACCGAGTATTGGTGGTCCTCCGTTTGGCACTATATATACCCATATTCTGAATGCTTTATTATTGTACATGGCCGTGAGCGCTACTTAGCCTATCGGTGTAATTCTATTACCAACGTAATCCGATAACTCCACATCGTTAGTTACGATTACCTTTGGACCTATAAGCGCTTTAAACGTCGACTCGGAAATAGTACTATGCACCGAACCGGTATCGATTTCGAATGATATAGGTTTACCTCCAATCACTAATTTTACGCGGTACGGAGCTACTTTAAGCTTATCTCGGGAAATATCGTAAATTGTAAAAAAAGAATCAATTAATTCTACGCTAGATTCGTGATCGCCTGACCGCTCATTTTCTGTCAAAAACTTATTTTGTGACTTGTGCTTATTACCTTTATTTTTGCACATGAGTGCCAAATGACCCGCTACCCTGCATGTATTACATGAATAATTTTTGAACCTGCACAGTCCGGTGTCGCGGTTGAAACGGCCGCATACCTGGCACTTCTCCTTCCCGTTGGTTAGGTTACAGAGTAAGCTCATAAGATTAAATATACTAGCATATAAGTTATGTTAGAAGTTGCTTTTTATTAAAATTGCCCATATTTTTTTGAATATTTTCAATTTTCCAAAGCACAATAGGTAAATTCATTAAAGTTTAAATTATACACAAAAACTAAAATATATACCAATAATATATATTATATTATTATATATATATGAATAATTTATTTGTCAGAGAATATACTAGTACTTATTTGTTTAGATTCAAGAGCTGCAAAAGTAAAAGCTAATGAAGCAATATCACTGATGAGTAAACCACTTATCAACAAAGATAAGAAAAATGATGCTACCAAACGGTCAAAGAATGGCAAGAAGAACAATGAAGTGAGTTTATATTGAAATAGCTTATACCACTGGTTTTTGACCTTATTGAGTGCAACATTTTTGGGCTTTTCCAATTTTTGAGTACAGTTTAAACTGCTCACATATGAATGATGATTATAATAAATTTTACAAATGTAAGTAAGTACATTATTTAATGTACTTAACAATAATGATTGACACTTCTGATAGCCATGAAATACAGCTTGAAAACCTTTAGTTAGTATTAATAATTTGTTGTAATTCAAAATTATTTTTCCTTGGGATTTGAAACATTTATGTTTATTATTACATTTTATATACACAATGTCACAGTGATAATTTAGAAAAAAAAATTGATTAGTTTGATGCTATTGCTTATATCACAAACTTATTCACACCATTCTACTGGTAGTTGGCAATTAAAATAATAATAATAATAATAACAGTAACAGTAACAACAATAACAATAAAATAATGTAATAATAATAATAAACACAATGTTTTCTGTAAAAATGTATTCAACTAACGGAATTTTCTAATAATGAAATAAATTACTATACTAGCAATTTAAATATATCATACTTAGTAATATTAAAGGATGGACGCCAGAATCATTTTTCGTATGGAATGGTTTATCATTGAATTCAAATTTAACACTTACATCATAAAGACAATGTCAAGGTTTTCTCGACAGCTTCTGCACAGCAGAGCGTAACATATTGTACACGTAATAGAATCTTTTTCTGCAGTTTCAATATAGATGCTATGTTTAATCAGAATTGATAGGTTCTAAAATTAGTTTTTGATAAAATTGTGATATTTTTTATGTTTATTATGAGATCAAGAATATTATTTGTTTTCTAGTGTGTGCATACTTACCCAATAGGTAATAATACCCATTTTTATTAATAAGTAGCTGTAGATTAATTTTTTTACAAATCACATGACAAAGTACTATGGATATATTGGGAAGAAGAGGGAGTTATCTAAAATTTAAATTGATATATCAAATTTTTTTCAACCTTAGTAGGACATAATATAAGAATAGTCTAAGACCTAAGTGATCTACCCGTGTGAACGCGAAGAATCTTGTTTAGAGTTGTACCAGAATAGTTGAACGCTTAATTTATTTAGCTATTTTAAAACCAAATCAAAAAAAAAATATTTATTAATTTTATGTTAAAACATAAATTTCAATAAAAAATGAATTTTGCTTTTATCTTATGATGAAATAAGAAATATAAAATCAACTATTAAAGCTATCAGTACAATTAACACAAGTAATAATACTTATTATTAATTAGTTTTTATTCATCTAAAGTTGCGTGTAATCAAACTGGAAGTTGGAAGGTAGTACTTAGGAAGTTCGTATGGTTTGTTAGCAATCTTTGAATAATTAACTTATTTAATAAATTGATAAGCTACATAGTACATGGTAGGCATTTATTTGCTTTTTGTATACTTGCCTTATCATTGTGGTGGCGATAGTGGTATTATCATCGGTGACGGCGATAGCAGTTGGTGCGCAGGGACGGTTAAACGAACGCCAAAGCGGTGACCGATCGGTGAACGTCCGCGTATTGTTGCACCGGTGGTTTCGGAAGTCACGTTGTCCGGGAACAGGTGTCCGTAGCCCATAGTCACCATTCGGTGTTCGTATAACCGATAAAAATAACACGGGTACACGCGTTGAACGGCCTCCGTGAAGGTCTCCGACTGGTCGGTGAGCAGCGTGGCGCTTGCAAACATAGCCGCCGCCGTAGCCAGGTGACCGTCTTCCAGTGACTGTTCGCCCGCACGCACCGACTGCACGAATAGGCCTGCCAGCCATTTCCGGACGTTGGTCTTGCCGGGTGTCGTCGTCTGCAGCCCCAAAGACCCGTCCCGTATGATGAACCAATCGCTACGGTCGTTGTTGTAGGTCATCGTTATGGGTCTGTATTGTGTCTAATATTGGTTATTACTTATTATTCTCCTCCTTTCGTCGCAGTTATTTAAAATAAATATTTCCACGAAATCATAAATCCCTACTCCTATAAACGAACAACGAATAGCTATTATGTAGTATTATGGTATTGTGATGATTTGTTATTGTTGCTAAGTTATAGTCGTCAACATATAAATATGGTATAATGTAAATAAGACTTTATTTTTAATGGTCAGTAGTTAGAAAATTTCGAAAGGAAGGAAGTATTAATTGTTGAAGTATCGTTTGGGTACCTTCAAGTTTTCATGTGATTTTATCTCCCCATAAGATAAATAATATTTATCGATGTATTTTATCCAGCAAGATATTGTACTTACTGTAGCTGGGTTCTTTAGAAATACACAGAATACTTATATATATATTTCAAAATAATTTTAAATACCTATTTATAAAGTAACACTTATTAGTTATAAAGAATTTTATAACATTAATTATTATAATGTACAAAAAGTGTATGTACTTAACGTTTACAAGTTTGTATAAGTTTGAATATATTAGTATAAGTTACTTAACATAATATACCACAACTATATTAAGCATATACATATCGCATAGCTAATGGTTCGAGAGGGGAAGGGCTAGAACCCTCTACCCCCTCAAATGCGTCACTGAATATCAGTTTCGTGTATGCATTTGATCAGTGTATTGTCGGCTGTTGTTGAAGATGCGAGGATTTCTTATGGAGTTCCCGAAAGTTGATGTTTGTGTCTTAATTTGGTAGGTATAATATCTACATTCAAGATGTATGGGTGTACTGCTAGCTAGGTAGGTATTAATTCGGTATTAATGGTATTAAATTATTATAACAATATGTTAGTGTTATGTGTATACACTTATAAAAATAATATTTAGGTAGTTAATTTATGCATAATATTTTATAGTGGTATTTAACAAGTGGGTAGATGGAATTTTAGGAACCTGAATTGAAATGGAACCTACCTTGTTGTATACCTTGAAAATTATTAATTTTTATAGTGCTACTACAAAAAGATGACTATACAAGGGTAAAAATTGAGTGTATAGTCTATATTTTCTTGCATGCCTGGGTTTAATAAGTTATAACTTAACTCTTTAGTCTTTAGTAATATATATATATAATTACTTAACTTAAGCCTTTTTCATAGTACAAAATCCAATAGACAGTGAACCAACTTAGGAGTTCTACAACATTATGTCCTATTTAGTTAATAATTAATTAGTTTAGATTTACATTGTTCATTCAGTATTTTTTGTAAAATGTATCTGTATTATGTATGCCATTTATACTTCATATTTCTATAAAATAAATGTCAAATTGTAGCAACCATTTTACCATTGATTATAAATATTAGTTGGTAGTATTTATATTTAACGATTTTAGTATAATAAATAAAAAAACCTAGACAAATATTGGTTATAACTAGCCCTTTCATTAAAATAATAATATTTTTGACGGGATGATATGTCGGTGTTATATTTTACTATTATTTGACTTTGTATCCGACTTTAAAAATAAAAAAATAATTATAAATTTAAAATATGTTAGCCAATTGTTCAGTAAAAGTCTTTTTTTTTTTTTAAATTGATTCACTTTTATTATTTACTTGTTTAGAAAACAGGTCACTTACGTAGTTTATAATACAAATTCGGCTGAATTTAAATTATTTGTTAGTGCATGATCATAACCAAGGAGTTTCGATTTTATTCTGTTAAAAAAAAATGTTGTTCGCCTAAATATTTGTTCCATAAGGACTTCTTTTGTCCCACAAATCATTTGTTTAAGGTTTGTAACTTAAGTTCCTAAATATTTGTTCTTATTCAGTATCGGTCTAGCTTAATATATAAGGTCTGGCTTATAATTGGGCTTCTGGCACAGTAATTTTCAATGTGCCCTTATCAAAAAAAAAAGGGATTTTTATATTTATAATTTTTATAACATATAAAGGTAATATAATTGCATTTACCGTGTGCATAAGTACATTTAATATTAAATTAATACTTTTTATGATTAAATAATCAAATAAAATATATAATATAATTAAAAATAATAATTTTTAATAGTAAATACAATATAATATAATATTATTTAAAACAATTATCTCTTCAATTCTTGACTAGAAGATGCTAATTGTTCAATTATTTCATCTTTTTGAATAAATTTGATTAAATCTTCTTCTACATATAAGGACATTTCTAGATGTTCTTAACTGATAGTTGATCTTAGTTTTGTTTTTAAAATTTTCAATTATATATAGCATATAATACAGAGATTAACGAGCATAAGTTTGAGACGTTTGAGTATTGAGTGTGGAGTGTCTTAGTGCGACGTGCGTGTCTGTATGTTGTGTGTATCACTCGTATCAGTGTATGGGTGTACCTTATTATTGGAAAATTATCATAATCATAAATCTATTTTTGTTTCATCAGTACCGACTGCCGATCACGGCTAATAGATATAATATAATTATATTGGTTTATGGCATAAATATAAAGATATTAAATCGACTAAATATAGCGTTATTTTAATCACCGGCCTCAATAATTACAATGTTCAATTATCGATTATAGATACTAATATTTATAACTAATGGTTCAATGTTCACAAATTGATTCAATTGGCACCCGAGCCAGGAATCTTGAGTTAACTTAATATTTTTTTCATTTATCTTTGGGCCCCTTCTTCTTCTTATGGGTTACGGCCTTCAAGACCATCCCTGCAAACATATTTGCCGCCATCATCTCCTGCAATAAATTTCTCTCCATTGTACATCTTTAACATATTTTTTGATACGATCTTTCCATCCTAGCCGTGGTTTATCTGACGGTCTTTTCCAAATCGGATTTTCTTTTAATAATCGCCTTAATAAATGAACCATCGTTCCTCCAAGCGTGCCCAGTCCACATTAATTTTTTCCTTGTAATTTATGCAACAATGTCTGGTTTTTGAAACAAGTTCTTCAGATCATCATTATGACGTATCCTCCATTTTCCAGTGTCAGAATCGATACATGGTCCATAAACTCTTATTTTACGTTTAAACACTGCAGTCTGCAAGTCTCGTTTCTTCTACCTTTCTTAGAGTCCACCTCTCAGAACCATACAAAACTATTGGTCTTATCAGGGTCATGTACAATTTTTAGTTTTGTTGATAAGATTTTCGAGCCAAACATACTTCCTATGCCAAAATAACATCTATTTCTCATTTATATCCTAGTATCTACCTATATCTTAAGGTCATTGTCTTGTGTTTCTATGGATCTTAAGTATTTAAAATGTGGCGTTCTTTAAACTTATGGTAGTCTATCTCCATAACCTCTCCTTGTTGGTATTCTTTACATCTCCGTCCAATTATGACATACTCCGTTTTATTGTCGTTGATCTTAAGCCCGCACTTGCCTGCAATATTTATTAATTTTCTACAATGCTGTTTCACAGTATCTAAATTATTTCCCAATAGGACTAAGTCGTCGGCATATGCTAGCAATCTTATTGTCGTGTTACCCATTGTAGCTCCATCAATGACATTTAATTCTCTAACCATTTTTTCTAACACTAGATTATAGAGTATGGGCGAGAGAGCGTCTCCTTGTCTTAAGCCCGTTGATCCTTTTACTGTCTTTGATACTGTATTTTCGGACGCATGTAAATTCCGCCCGAAAATGGTAAATTCCGCCCAAAATGAACTAGTGGTAAAATAAGGTACATGTAAATTCCGCCCGAAAAAATGTATTACTGTTAATAAACAAATTTCTGAATGTGCCTTATTAATCATATTATTACTGACATAACATAGATTAAACATTATAATTTAGAAGTATGTTTTCAAATAAATATGTATTTCACATATTAAGTCAATAATTACAACATAAATCATGTATATTCGTAAGAATAGTAATAATTATAAAAGTAAATATAACAATCATAATATTATAGTAAAATTAAATCATAATGAATAATTAGAACAATATATATTTATATATGAGTATTAAAAATCGTAAAATATTAAAAATTGTAATAATAAATACGAGTCAAAATAAAATCATCATCAATAATTAGCACATATTATTATAAGTCGTGTATATTGTATAGCATATAAAATGTTAAAAATTGTTAAAATAGTAATAATTATAATAATAAATACGAGTCAAAATATCACTTCCATACTATTTTTTTTTGCTAAAATCCCCAAAATAATGAGCCACGTTTTCTACATAATCATCTATAGATATTTCATTATTTTTATATTTTCTAATTATATTTTGCATGTATATATATTTTTTTTTTGATTTTGAATTTCTATATTTATGTGGTTCATTTTACTATTTATTTTTATGTAATTTTCTAATTGAATTTGTTTAAGTTAGTCTAAAAATATAAAAATATGAGGATGATTAGAATTAAAACTTTTATTAAAATTGGAATGAAACGACTCACAAGCATTTGTCGTTCTGTTCAAATCTGCTGTAGCAGCAGCCCATATATTTGGAGGAAAAGCAGCGTCATTACTTATATAATTATTTAATAAATAATCAGAAAATTGATCATTTGGCTTAGAACTCATTAAAAATACTTCAAAGTAATCAAAAACCAAATTGTTCAAAAAAGTTCATATTGAAAAATATAATGAATAAACGCTATTTAAAAAATCATTCTGTGTATTGTTTAGGAAAAAAAGTATTTGGAAATGTTGATTAACATTTACATGTTTTTTTGAAAGGTATACTTAATATTTTTGTTTGTAAAATTAAATACATTCCAATAGCTTAATTAACAAAAAAATTCAATATAGGTTTGTACTTCTTAGTAAATTATCCCAATCAATAGTAATCTAATATGATAATAATATAATATATAATATCAATTGAATATTTTAATAACACTTTAATGGTTATATATAACACAATTTGATTGCTCATAAAATTAGTTTATTATTTATTGGTTTTTTTTCAGTTTGATCCATGGTATGGTATGAAGACCCTGGACGAGTATGAAGTGAAGTTGCCAAGGTTTGCTTATGCTGTATTAGTTCTAGATAAACATATGCTTGATGATAATCGTTGTGTAAGTGAAACTACAAAAAAAAATTAAAATTGGTTGGTAATTGATAGAGTAAATTTATTTGATGTTTGTATGTTATTAGATTTTCATAGTACCTTCATGTAAATCTGTTTATTCAATTATTGTTGAATTTGCAAAGGAAACTAATTATAGGTTAGTATACAAACTAATATCCATTTTATATGATTATACTTAAAAAAAAAAACTTTCTATGTTTCAGTAACAAACAAATACCAACCATTATGTTAGAAGCTTTTAACCAAGCGTTATATTTGTGGTTGTTACATCCACTTGAAATGCCTAAACATAATGATGTAAGTTTTTATTATTTTTTTTTTATTACAATCTATAGTATTCACTAATTTTATAAAGTTAAAGTTTTGGATTATGGTAAAGTTTATTATTATTTATTATTTATAATTACTTATCAGCAGAGCGTGGACTGTACAACTAAAAACCAGCCAAATAACATAACATAAAAGAAGATAGTAGTTAAAATCTTAGAAGTTTTAAAAGTATCTATAAAAATCTTAAAATATTTTGTTGAAATATGCACTAAAAACAGTGTTGCAATTACCGGGTGTACAAGTTGCGTGATGCACATCGACCCTAAATTGATATTGTCCCTCCAATCAGTATGTTACAATTAATTCTATCACCATGGCTGTAAAGTGTAGACATTTTAGTTTATGTAAAATAAAGAAAAAGCAAGTTTGATTATATTATCAAAATATAATATTATATATTATAATCATAATATACGTATTCATACACTTTTCGTGGACTTCAAGAAAGCGTATGATAGTATTCATAGAGAGAGTCTACTGAATATTATGAAAGAATTTCATTTTCCACAAAAGCTGGTCAATTTAGTATCAATCAGTGTTATGGAGACTTTGATAAGGGTTCAGGTAGGAAATTCAATAACTGAGCCGGCTACAGTGAACTTGGGGCTAAGACAAGGTGATTCGCTATCGCCGATTCTGTTCAACGTGGTATTGGAAAAGGTAATTAGAGAAATGAAAATTGGGCCTAACGAGGGTATTAGGCTACAAGACACGTCGATAGGCATACATGCTTATGCTGATGATATAGTATTGATGGAAGAGTTTCAGGATAGATTGAAGAGTTTATTCAGTAGGTTGCATAAAGCAGCATCAAAAGTAGGACTATGTGTAAATGAAGAAAAAACGGAGTATATGTTTTTGAGTAGAAGGTAACCTTTCTGTCAGTCCATAAGAATAAAACACTATGAATTTAAAAGGGTAGAACAGTTCAAATATCTAGGTTCTATTTTTACCGAAAAAAATAATGTAGCTAACGAGGCAGCAGCAAGAATTCCAGCTGGGAATAGATGCTATTATGGACTGACTAAGGTACTAAGCTCACGAGCAGTATCGCGAAGAATGAAGGAAGGATTATATACGGCCTTAATACGACTGGTTGTATTGTATGGATCGGAAACATGGTCAATTAAAAAAATACACGAGTATAGATTCATGGTCTTTGAAAGAAAAGTATTGCGGAAAATATATGGCCCGGTCAAAGACGAAGAAAGAACATAGAGCTGGAAATACTGTATGGTAGTGCGGACATATTGGAGGTAATCAGAAGCAGAAGACTGCTGTGGGCTGGCCACGCTTGGAGGATCCAAAATCCACTTTAACATGCAGTGATTGAACAAAACCCTGTAGGTAAAAGGCCTCTGGGAAGACCAAGAATGCGATGGGAAGATGTTGTGAAACATAAGGACGTTGAGCAGTTGGGAGGTTGTTCCAATTAGAGAAATCTAGCAGTGGATAGAGAAGGATGGAAGCTTGGTTGTGAGACGGGATGGTCTTAAAGGCCCAATAACCCCCCCCAAAAAAAAAAAAAAAAATTATAATCATAAAACTTATCAAACATATCAGTTGGCAACAGTATTATTTATACAATCTAACATTGTAATTTTTGTTTTTAATTAATATTATAGAGCTCTGAGCTATATTAATATAATAATTAATTTATATTTTGCAGCTGCATTAAAATTGTAGATACCTATAACAGAATTATTTTGTTATATTTGTCGTGGGAGTGGTTTATCCAAAATAATAATTACATTTTTCTTTTTTGAAATTGCTATATTTTAAAAGTAGATTAAAAAAATGTTTTCAAGTAAAATTACTCTAAATGTTCTATGTAAATCTATAAAAAAAACTTGTGCCCATTCATAGTTTTCCATCATACATAATTTTAAAATAATATGAAAAAATATTAGATTAACATCTATGAAATGTTTAAAATAGTTAAAAGCAATGAAGACCAGGAGTGGCCAACATGAACATGTTCATATGCAACATGGATAAATTTGTATTTATGGTATCAAGGGCCAAAACGTTTATAAAAACATTTTGTAATTTTACAATTTGATCTGAAGTAATATTGATAGCTAACAGCCGATTTTTTTGGCTTATGTATCGGTATTCTATGTTGTGTATCATTAATGTGAATAATAACGCAAACGTAAATTATAGTCTTTTATTGTCAAACATATAAATCGTAATGTCGTATAATGAAATTATGTGCTGGCTACTGAACGATGGACAATCCCCACCGATCGTAATATGATACTTATTATTATTAATGGTTAAACACTACGTTTCTTATATTATATAAATGCTGAATATGCAACATATCTTTCCTTTAAAAAAAAAAGGAAAAAAAAA